>NC_041407.2:53423173-53520673 GCF_900747795.2 Erpetoichthys calabaricus
GCAGACCAGGCACCAGCATCCTATTGTTGTCCCACAAACGTGCATGTACTGCTAAACATTAGCAAAAGAGGGATATTGTTATTAGTCAGGTATGTTAATATTAATGCTAGAGAAGTGTGCACACATAAAGGAAAATTCTGGTATGGCTCTGTGGTAAGGTGCACCACGGACTTAACGGTTTAAGCAAAGAATGTCACTTTGTGTTTATATAACTTTTTAGCAATAATTTGAATAAAGGCACTTACCTTTTTAAAATATTTGAAGTGTAGGGAAGGGCCACCAGAAGCATATTGTTAAAACTGAGTGGGCATACACTGCAGTGATACAAGGATTCTGAGCCCACAAACAGATGAGTGGAGGCCTACACTGCTTCACATGTCAAAGGGGTTCAAGCACCATCGACTTCACATTTGCTTGCTGTTGTTCTGAAAAAGGAGTGGAAAATATTAATGAATTAGTCAAGTAGGGAACCCAAGAAGACTGTGTGTAGAAAACTCACCATACAGTTTGTAAGTATCGGCATGCTTGCACACAGCATCATCACTGGTTTACTTGTGCCTTGGCGCAAGAAAGTAGATAGACTAATAGAGAACTTGCATTGACATGTCACATAGCGTGGTCTGAGTGTAACTCTGTCTGCTACTATTGGAGGAGGGAAGGAAATATGGTTTATGATTTGCTGCTGACAATTTAGTATTAGGGTGTTGTGCCGTGTTAGCCATTATAGATGTCTAACTAAAAAGATTACAATAATGAGTTGCCTCAGAAGATTGCATATTGTAATCTCTTTAGTTAGCCAACAAAGGTGTCATTTTGCTTGACTTCTCACTGCTGACACTTTATAAAATGAGCTTTCAGCCAGCAGGGATTGTTTTTTTTTAACTGACAGAGCAAAGTAGGAGTCCAACTGCTAAGCGTGTGTGTTAAAAGTCGGAGTTTTTGGGCACTGTGATGATAAGGGGCATGACACCCTGTCCTGGGTTTGTTCCTGCATTGCATCCTATGCTAGCTGGGATAGGCTCCAGCAAACCCCCACAACCCTATAAGGGTTAAGAGGTTTAGAAAATGACTAACTGAATGATATTGGCCTTGTGAGCTGATAACAGTTCACCCAGTAATTATACTTCTGTTCTTGCAAGAATCTATGAACGTCATTATCAATTAGAAAGAAATTCACAGAACAACAGTCTACAAATGCTTCAGAAACACTTTGAGGCAGCCAGCAGTTCAAATGGAGGTGGGCAGCTTGTTCCAACTGCTGCCCACCTGCTATGAGCTAAAGATGTAAAGAGTTCGGATTGAGATTTAATGTCATGCATCAAAAGATGTCATTCATCAGCAGACCCGAGAGGCTGAGAATGAGCATTGGATCTCCAAAGTGTCTCCATATAAAGTATGTAAGTGCTGACCCGATGACTACACAGTAAGCAAGCATCAAGGATTTGTTGTTAATGTGTGTTGCTGCACGGAGCCAAAATAATGATCTGAAACAAGGAGTGATGTGCCGGCCTTACCTGGTTTAACACCAGACATGCTGCCACATTTTGAATCACCTGCAGTGGTTTGCTAACACATGACAATACTCCTGCCAGCAGAGAGTTGCAGTAGTCCAGACATGACAAGACCAAAGCCTCGACCAGGATTTGTGCTGCATATTCTGTCAGATACAGTCTGATCTTGAAGATATTGTATAGAGTGAATCTCTAAGACCGAGGGAAAGTTGCAGTGTGGTCAGTGAAGGGTAGCTGGTCATCATTTTCCATCCTGCTGACTTGGTGAGTGTTAGCGATAGTGATCTGAGTTGTACAAAGAAAGGGTGTTGAATAGACAGACAAGCTTGGATAAGAACAAGGTCAGTCTTTGCTATGTTAAGCTGGAGATGGTGCTCCTTCATCCAGGTTGCAATATGAATGAGACATGCAGAGATTCTAGCCAATACAGTAATCCCTCCTCCATCGCGGGGGTTGCGTTCCAGAGCCACCCGCGAAATAAGAAAATCCGCGAAGTAGAAACCATATGTTTATATGGTTATTTTTATATTGTCATGCTTGGGTCACAGATTTGCGCAGAAACACAGGAGGTTGTAGAAAGACAGGAATGTTATTCAAACACTGCAAACAAACATTTGTCTCTTTTTCAAAAGTTTAAACTGTGCTCCATGACAAGACAGAGATGACAGTTCCGTCTCACAATTAAAAGAATGCAAACATATCTTCCTCTTCAAAGGAGTGCGTGTCAGGAGCACAGAATGTCACATAGATAGAGAAAACAATCTCTAGCAAACAAATCAATAGGGCTGTTTGGCTTTTAAGTATGCGAAGCACCGCGGCACAAAGCTGTTGAAGGCGGCAGCTCACACCCCCTCCGTCAGGAGCAGGGAGAGAGAGAGAGAGAGAGAGACAGAGACAGAGAGAGACAGAGTTTGTTTTTCAGTCAAAAATCAATACGTGCCCTTCGAGCTTTTAAGTATGCGAAGCACCATGAAGCATGTCATTTCAGGAAGCAGCTGCACAAAAGATAGCAACGTGAAGATAATCTTTCAGCATTTTTAGACGAGCGTCCGTATCGTCTAGGTGTGCGAACAGCCCCCCTGCTCAATCCCCATACGTCAGGATCAGAGAAAGTCAGTGCAATAGAGAGAGAAGAGTAAGCAAAGAGTAAGCAATCTAGCTTCTCAGCCATCTGCCAATAGCGTCCCTTGTATGAAATCAACTGGGCAAACCAACTGAGGAAGCATGTACCAGAAATTAAAAGACCCATTGTCCGCAGAAATCCGCGAACCAGCAAAAAATCCACGATATATATTTAAATATGCTTACATATAAAATCCGCGATGGAGTGAAGCTACGAAAGGCGAAGCGCGATATAGCGAGGGATCACTGTACTGTGTGGTCCTCTGGAAGAAATGACAGGTACAGCTGTGTATCATTGGCATAGCACTGATATCAAAATCATGGGACTGTATGACAGGAGGTGGAGTATTGAGAAAAAATTAAGAGAACCCAGCACCAATCCTTGAGGCACCCATGTGTTTGCTTGATGTACTATTGACATTTCTCCTTGCCAGGACACTTGGTAGGAATGACTACTGTAGTCATCTAATTTTTAGAAGACCTGCACCTTTTGTTTCTAGTATATCTCCAGGAATGTACACTGTGGACCACCAGGAGGCGCACCGCCACCCAAACCCAACACAGACAGATTTGGGACACATGTCCAGGAAAAACGTTCCCCTGTTTCCCCCAAGTCTAGCACAGTTCACAAACACAGAACAAAACACACTCCTCTTCTCCGTCCACCTCCACTCCTCCTGGCAAGCTTCGTCCTCTTCCACACTACACTGGCTCCTGGAGTAGTGGCTGCTGGCTTCTTTTATAAGGCACCTGGAAGTGCTTCAGCTGCTCTTTGGTCTACTTCCGGCAGCACTTCCGGGTGTGTTGGAAGAGCTGCCCATAAGGGCTCAGCAGTAGCTGCAGCACCCCCTGGCAAGGATCCCCGGCCATACTCCACAACACATTAATGTTTTTGTCATGTAGACTATTTAAAGCTTTACATGCGGGAGGAGGATTTTCTAAACAGGACTAATCTTAATTGGAAGTTTATTAGAAGATTCAAGAACAAAAGTTATATAGTCATGTTACCTCATTCTGTTAATGATCAACATCAATTTTGGTTTCACTGAATTCTAGAAATAAAACATTAACAGCTTGTTAGACTTGGGGTTAAATCACCCTCAAAAGTTAGTTTGCATATTCCTTCAGGTAAGGATAAACCACTTATTATGTTCTGCAGTACACAAATTTTATTATGAAATGCATTAAGGAAAATATTACACGAGTTAAACAACACTCACTCAACAAAATCATGTTGGAAGTAGTACTGTATTTATAAGCAAAAACAGAATGTCAGAAGGAGATATTTGAGTATACAACAGGAAAGCAAAGGATTCCCTTCAAAAACACTGACATAATGTTTATTAAACATTTATATAATCAATGATGTCATGTCTCTTTAACTACCCAGATGTCTCCAACTTTTTCATATATTTCATAGTTGGAAAATTCCTGTCATGGATAAAGATGTTCTAATATAGGATTCATTTTACATAAAAGTTTATTTTCATCATTTACTATTTTTAAACATTTTAGCATTGTTTAATGATATTGTCATTAGCTCTGCTATTTTCAACTAGTGATTTGTCTTAATACTATGCATAACTAGGGGCTTGTCCTATGCGTGTTTATGTGACATCATGGCAGTTATGAAGATAGAGATACATATTTTTTGTCTGAAGTTTGTTTCAAAAAAAGTAAAGACCTTTTTTCTAGTGAGAGAAGGTTCTTTTTTGACACTCTTCTGTTTCTAAAATTGAAAAATCTTTTTTCTTTTGTTTTTGTCCTCCAATGTTTTTTAATGACTACTTTTCCAACTTTGTGGAGAAGTTTACATCTCTCTCTAGTTATTTTTCATATTGCTCCGATAGAAACTTGAGCAAGTAGCAGAGTACCACACTGGCAATGAACACTGGCATTAGCAGTATTTGCTATCATGCATGGAAACTTATTCTCAGGGGTGCCAGAGCAACAGTGAAAGAGAATGTTATGTCCTGCAAGACATCAATCAGGGAGCACTGCAAGGCCTGTTGTGTGCCTGACCGTTTACTTGAAAAGGTCAGAAAGAGGTTACATGACCTCCTGGTTAACAGGTGACTGCACATGGCTCCTATCTGGTGAAAGAAGGGACAGATTTAATGGTGAGGGCAGGAATGACTGGCAGATAATGGAGCCTTCCCTTGCTTTCACTCTTAGTCCCAGACTAGGAATAATAGGATTGTGTTGCATCTTTAGGGATATAGTCAACTGGGGCAATGCAGTGGAGACCAAATTACATGGGGTTCAGAAATGCTAAGGGGATGCCAGTGAGTTGTTGTCCTCTGACTCTTCAGGCATGGCCTGTCTTTTGGTGCACTATGATTTGTCTAAATGTCACAAGAGTGCAGCGACACAAATGCAGTATTTTTTTCAGTGCACAATGTCTTGACTTTCCACACATATATACTCCAATAACTCAATTTTGATTTGTTAATTACAGTATCATCTTCTACTTCAGAAGCTAAGACCCACACAAGAGGATTTAAAAATGTCTTTTGCTGTTCCTTTAATCTGCCACTCATTAGAGCATTAGAGAGGTGATTTGCTTTTGATGGACGATTAGGTCTGGCTCACAATCAGGGCTCAAATTCATCCAAAAGATGTTCACCTTGTTTGAAGTCTGGGCTCTGTGCAGGACAGTCAGGTCATCCTGCTCTTATCAAATTATTTGTGTATGGACCTTGCTTTGGGCACACATCTTTTGTCAGGCTGAAATAGGACAGAGCATTTTCTAAATTATTGCTACAAAGGTGGAGGCACAGATGTATAATGTTCCGTATTCTTTAGCATTAAGTTTTGACATCACTGGCTCTAGGGAGCCAGATAGTGAAACACTGCAATCCCAGAACACTTATTAGCATTGCACTTGGTGATCACTGGCTTGTGCGCATTTGCTTGGTTGTCAAAACCTGTGTTCTTTAGCTCCTTATGCTGACGTTGCTTCCAGATGAAGTTCAGAACTTGCTAGTGATTGTTTTAACTCAGTCTTGATGATTTGTTTTTGCTAGATGTTTTAGGACTCTGCAGACTCATTTCTGTCACTTTGCAGCTACTTGATGTTTCTACTTCACAAAAATATCACTTACGTTTGACTGAAGCAACTCACAAGAACAAACAAATGTTTAAATCAGCACAGAGGAATATTGAAGACATTATTAAAAAACATTGGAAGGTAGAGTAAACAGAGCTGGCCTGACAAATGGCTACTCCTTATGAAGTAATAATCTCATTGATAACATCCTCCTTGCCATAAAATTACACTTATGCATACTATCAGTACAGGAGATCCATAGTCAAGGTGCTAAATATATTAAAAATTCCATAAAACTGGAAATGCAGGACTTTTCCATTTAGATTTCTTGAATGCATAAACTCAGTTAATGAAATTTTGCAAAGAAAAATGTTGCACAGTAGCTAGCAAACCTTCAAAGAAGTATTGCCCCTAACCAAGAAAGTAATTATGATACTTGGCCTGGATGTCAAATTGGAAAGGATGCTATCTAACAATCAGTCCAAGCTGTAAGCTCATTCTTCCTCATTCTCAGTTTTTTATTTAATGTATAAACCTGTCACAGTTGACAAATTCCAAATTATCAAATTAGTTGCTGCTTTCAATATGTAATTCATGTTTATATTTTATCATCTGCAGTGTTTGGAGTAAAAGTCTTTATAGCACATGCTTATAATCTGAACCCCTACATTACAAGAAGTATCAAATTACATCATTGAAAATACATACCGAAGCTCCTAGACTCATTACATTGCTTTTCGCTAAGAACAAAGGTCGCTCTAATGAGTGTACATATTGAGCTTTACAGAAAAAATGTGGAACCACAACTGGAAGCTGGTTAGGAGCAGATGTTAGAAAACAATTTCTTACTAAATGAGGAATTATTTAAACAATACATTAAACCAGCTGCCTAACAACATGGTGCAAAGTAGTAGGCCTACAGTGGTGACCTTTGGTTCTTGGCTTGAGTGCTAACTTATAAGAAATTAATAAGCTGTGAAGGAGATTTATTTGACTTATTTCAGCAAGATGTTCTGTGTAACAGTATTCTGATCTTTAGGCCATGAAAGAAGGAATGGCTTATCAATGGCTTTCTTATTTTTTAAGTGTTTAATAAAAGGTTAAATTTCAAGTAACGACTATGGCCAAAGCTATCTATTTCACACTGAATGGCAGTATGGGCTTGATGCTAAGCGGACGGACTGAGATAACCCAATATAAAGTTTAATTCCCCATCATTAAACCATCCACATAACCTCTTAGTAGTTTGTAACTGAGATGGGCACAGCAGCAAATGAGAGACAACAACCAGTTTTGAATAGACAAAGTGCACTGTCCAAGTTAAAACAAAGTCAAAATAATAAAGTGTAGTGCAGAAAGTAATAAATAATCATTAAGTAATCCCAGTTAAAGGTCAGTGCTTATTTGAATTAAAAACTGAATAATAAACAATAAAATCTTTAAGTGAATTTCTCACAGGCATCAGGTAAGACTCCTCAGCAAGATAAACACGACTCTCTCTCTGTCTCTCCTGTTCACCCCTGTGGGTCTGCTCAGCTAGTGGTGATGCTAATATCTGAAGTCACCACCGAACCGTCTTCCGTCTTGCCTGCCCTCTTCGACTTTGGCAAAGACACTCTAAACCAGTGCTTAGTCATCCTATATGCTGCATGGACCACCTGGATATCTGGAAAATTAATCCAAGTCAAAATGCTACAGATAAGATTAAAAAGTGGAATCATGGAAATTGTTGACTTTCTCAAGATATTTAAACAGGTAAACATTACATCTTTATTTAAACAGTGCCTACAGATAAAGGTGAAAATTTGCCTTTTCAATCATTTATTCAACAAAAATATCAATAGATGTAATTGTCCATTGGGAAAACTGCAGTAGAACCCTTGGTCTCAGAAGCAGGTATGGCCCCCTTTAGCACAAATTA
The DNA here is from genome assembly GCF_900747795.2 of Erpetoichthys calabaricus. NCBI lineage: Eukaryota > Metazoa > Chordata > Cladistia > Polypteriformes > Polypteridae > Erpetoichthys > Erpetoichthys calabaricus. Next base: position 53,430,777 of record NC_041407.2, read on the forward strand.
CATCCTGTAGGCATTTTGCATAACTTGCCACCCACCTGTAACATCGACTCTGTAAAATTTTTGAGCACCCCTTCATGCAAGGTTCCTTCAGTTACAAGATGTTTTCTTGCATGTCCTGCCCATGTCGAGTGCCCCCCCCCCCCAACAGTACTTCATTTGTATTCAAATAAGGGCTTTGACAAGACCAGATAATCCTCCAGTTGTTCTTGAGCCATTCCTTGGTTGATTTCCTAGTGTGATCATTATTATGTTGATTGGTTTATTTTCCAGTTCTACTTCGACTTTGGACAGATTGCCTCACATTTTCCTCAATCACACTTTGATGTGATGCAGAATTCATAGTTGACTTCATTATTGCAAGCTTCACCCAGTCCCTGAGGCAGAAAAACAACCTCAAACCATAACATTTCCACCTCCATGCTTCTTCAGTTTGTGCCAAACATGTCTGCTGTTACTATGACCAAACAACTCTGTCTTTGATTCATCGGGCCAGAGCACATTGTTCCAGAAGGCCTGGTCTATGCCTATATGTTCAATAGCAAACTAGTCTTGTTATAATGATCTTTTCGGACAGCAAAGGCTTTTTCCTGAAATACCTTGCATGCAGGTCAGATTTATGCAATCTCTTTCTAATTTTAAAATAGATTGTTATACCTTGACATCGAACTTTACAAGAGTTGCCTGCAGAAGTCAATGTGTAGTGACTCATGATGTTCCTTGTTGTATGAACCCCCATGAATGCAACCACACCGAACTCCTTTATCTATTAATGTTTATTATTAACAAGCTGAAATGTTAAAACAGAAAACATATGAGTGCTCAAGCTCTGCTGATACAATTCCTGCTCTCACAGTTAACACAATAAACACTGAGTGCGATGCTAATTTACAACAGTGTACATATTCATGCACCACTTAGTATACAAATGCAAAAAAAAGTAACAAACCTAAAATGTTAAAACAGAAAACATATGAGTGCTTAAGCCAGTGTTTCTCAACCTTTAAGTATGGGCGACCTGAGTTTTCATAACAGTTTTAATTGCGCCCCCCCTAACTTTTTTTTGAAAGGAGCCCTCTAATACCAATTTGCTCTTTTTTAATTAATGATATATCATAGACACATATTTTATTATAGCTACTTAACTTTTATCGACATATATCTAACTCTATATTTATTTTTCTAGTATCAGAATGTACTTTAAGTTAATTTGTTTTGGTTTCAATAGATGTATTTTTCATATTTTCGATTCTTGTTTTCCTTTTTTCACATCTTCGCACCCCCCTTTTTGTTACTTTGCGCCCCCCTAGGGGGGCCCGCCCCACAGTTTGAGAACCACTGGCTTAAACTACGATGATACAATTTCTATTAACAAAAAACATGTGGAAAGGCTGTTGAATGCTCACATTGACGCATAAAATTAAATTAAAATTATTCAAAACACTTCAAAACAACAACTGTACATTGAGAAGATCATATTACTTACTGTCACATGCAAAAAATGTAACTCAAGCAATTTAAAATAATGTAATTAATTGTACTACATAAAGAATAACAGTATGCTTACTTCCTTCCACAGTTAATACAAACAACACTGGGAGAGGCTCCCACTGATGACATAACATAACACAGTAAACAGAGTAGGGAAATATAACAGGCACACAACAGGAAGACATACAACATAATGAATATTATCAGGATTTGGTGACACTCCTAGTATTTTAGATGCCTGTCACAAAAAAAAAAAAAAAAACATCTTGAGTTTAAAAAAAAATCAAGACTACAAGAACCTTTACAAGATTCATTATACTCTTACTTCTATCCAATTACTTGTGTTTGTTAATTTCTTTTTATGTAAAAAGTGTGGCTTATATGTAATACAGGTAAAATAAATATAATATAGAATGTTTCTTCAAAAGGTTACTATTTACAAACAATTTCCTTTATTTTTGATATTTATTTTTCAAAATAGATTAGTAATAACTTAATTGTAGGAATAATTACACTTTGTTTCATGTAAAGTTGGCTATTATGTATGTTGGATCATTCAACACATTTGATCAACTGAACCAACCTTGTTCCCACTTAGTTTAAATAATAAACCTTTAAGTGAATTTCCTGTTTAGATAAAGATTAAAAATATATCCTGTAAATTCATCAGCTAATAATTAATATTGCATCTTATTTTGGTAAAATCTGGTGTCATCATTAAAATAAGTGGTTTGGTGTCAGGAGTGAGAGCTCCAAACTCATTTCTGTAAAGGGGCATTATCTGCTTGGGAATGACAGAAGGGATTATCTAAGTGGACTCATCAAAGGCTCAGTTCTGTTAGTTTTAATAATTTGTCCATCCCTAATAAATGAATGTACTAACTTTCATCGTAATCAGCCACAGTTACAATTAGCTTTGTAAACCAGGCAGGAATAACTAAACAGTGCACATATATCTGTTTGTTCATTTTTTTTTCTGCCTATCTTGTTCTGAGTCCATGCTTTAGGGAGCTTGGCAGTAATGAGAACAACATAAGCATCATTCCCAGACAGAACACCAGTCCACACAGGACTCACTCTTACCAGACAAGCCCAATATATCCAATGTAACCTAATGGCATGGTTTAGATGGAGGAAGGAAACTTCAGTCCCCAAGGAATATATACAAAATGCAAGGAAGGCATGCAGGCTCCACACAGGAAGGCACTCTGAGATTTAATTCCAGAGCCACTTCCCTAATCACCTTTAATAATCTATCCATTATCCAGATCATGGCTGCACCCCAAAAACAGAAGCAGAATTAAAGCGAAGCAGCAAGAACAAGACAAAAAGAACATAAAGTGAAGTATTGTTCCACACACTGAATTCAGGCAGTTTTCTATTCTGGCTCTTTCACTGTGAGTTTGTAGAATATCTCTGTGTTCATCTTTGTTTTTCCCAGGACATGCGGTTTTCAGCTACATCCTTATGATGTTCATGATAGGTCAATTGATGTATCTAAATCAGTCTTGTATGTGTGTGTGTAAGTAAGCCCTGTGATCAAGTAGCGCTGCCTTATACTCATGATGTTGTAACCTTCTATGAAGGAAAGATCAATGAATGGAGTGTGAATGCAAGAATGTTTGAAAGACCATCGAGGATAGATACATCTTAAAGGTCAATCTGAGCTTTTAAACTGATAAAGGAAGACATACTGTACCAGCTCTAAGCAAAAATGAAATGGGTCATTTTACTGACGTAAATGTTCTAAAATGCACAAGTCCTGTGAAACCTAAAAAAATGGAAGACATGACTCTAATAACAATCAAAAGTCTATTTTCTCCGTCTTTTAATTTAGAGTTCTCAGCTGTTTCTAAAAAGGGAAAACATTGCCAACAAGTACTGTAATACTCACCTTTAACAAAACAGAAAATATAATAGCCTGTAATTCATGCACGCCAGAGGATTGCCTTCTGGGCTCACCTAAGGTATTTGGTACCACCCCAGGACAAGAGGGGGCAGTGTTGCTAACAGTCTTGTCTGTTTTTTTTTTCCCATCACAGCCTCGAGAAAACTGCCCCTTGAGGGCAATGGAGCCAAAGAAACCCCATCCCCACCGGTCCGTCCGGTATTAAAAGGAGACGCTCCCAGAAGGTGGCATCTCATATGGACATGACCTCGCCGGAAAGAGAATCTTTTTGCATGCCACGTGACTGAAAAATGGACAACTGGCTTGTCAATATAGCACCATTGACCTTATATTTCCATTTGAATTTTTTCTTTTTGTTTGAATTAAACAGGGTTTTGACAGCCAAATTGTTTTGGATTTGATTTTCCTCATTATTCACCCCACATTAAGACATAAATGAGGAAATGATACAATATATTACACACACCTGTGTTAACCAATCACTCTACATATACTCTATTAAAAATGATAAGTTTACCATTAAGAAGGAATAAAACAAATACACACTCCAGGTCTGCAGTGAGTAGTGTGATTGCAGTATGTCTGAGCATAGCTGAGACCAGCTGGACATCTGTAATCAGGCTGCTCTAACTGTTCTAACACAGAGTACATGGGATTGTGACGTTGTGTGCCTTATCAGATGTGTGCATATAGCTGAGCTATCTTCTGTGAGGGCAAGACCCCCCACAGTTGAAGAAGTGTATGTAAATCCTGCCCACACAGAACAGATTTCAGTTTTTCCAGCCAGCTGTGAACAAGGCTGCTGTGCATATGAAGAGAAGCTGGAGACAAGTTCAATGGGTGTGCAAAGCAGCAGAATCAGTGATATTTCTATGATGAAAGTCAGTCCGACCTTCTTTATACTATGAAAAAAGTGCAAAAGAAGTTTTGTAGTTTAGCAAATGAGATCTAAGTAATTTATTTGCGAATGTTAAAACACGCCTATAAAAGTGAAATATGGCAGATTCTTCACTGGTTTGTGTGTGAGCATATGAGCCTGACTCCAAAGGAAATCCAGAGTGCAAAAGGCCACACACTAAATGAGTAGCTGTTTGCGAGAAGCAGCAGAGTCTGTCATTTCCAGCTGCAGGGGCTTGGAATACATAGCCAAACAGACTTCCAGCAGCTGCCTCTAATGAGAAAAAGTATTTAAATGTTTTGCGTTCCATAGCAACTTTTGCAAACAGCCACATTCCAACACGTGCCTAACCGCAAGGTGTTAGGAAGGTCAGGGTTAAGTTTTCCCAAGAGCATCAATGGCAAGATTAAGAAAAAAAACTTTAAAGATTGCATATATACTTCTTTTCTCATTTCAAGATATCAGAAGGTATATAACAGGAAGCTACAAGAATTCTTTGCTGATTGTACTACATGTTTTAAAATTGAAGTCATTTGTAAGAAGTAACCCAGAACAAGAAACGTGCCTCTAGAGACTAAGTGTAATTCCAAGACCATACATGTCATAATTTACACATCCTGCTAGAACAAATTTGTAAGAAATAGACGTTTGGTCAGTTATACAGAAAAGCGTCATCTGGTTCTGATGTTACAATGAAGTAATTACACGTCTGCTTAATGTCAATATAGCTAGCTTTTTCTTTATTTTTAAGGGTTTTATTCTAGAAGACTAAACAATATGAACCAGCAAATGTGTCAAGAATAATTTAAAGTGTCTAATGCCAAGATAAAGCAAACATAAGAAAGCCCTGACCAGTCAGGGCTATGCTGTCCATGCAGCTCAATAAATTATGCTCAGAAATAGATTTGGAAAGTGAGACATTTAAAAGTGATACTGGAATATCCCAAAATGGAAAATTTCAAGGCAAATTCAAAGGTCTTGCAAATCAAGTCTCAAGAATCATATGTGGACGTATTAGCTTTATTGTCATCTGTGAAAGGCTTGTTAACTAATTGCTTTGCAGACTGATACGATTTACCCTGCCACATTCAACAAGTCAACAATCTCTGGTGCCATGATAAACAAGTCTCTCTATTACATTAAAAAGTTTTCCATCGTGTCCACATTATTCAGCCTTGACCACTCCTCTCCATACCGCTAGCCCAATCATTACTCCTACTGCACACATCCTCTCTCCGCAGCACCCTGTGACAGCTCTCAGTGCTAACTCACCCTTCAATGGAGTCGGTTATAATGGCAAAGCAGAAAAGCAAATTATCTATACAAGAATGTTGAATTTTAGATTGCGATAGAAAAACAGCAGCAAGAGCTGATAATGAATATCGAAAAAAAGAAATGAACAAAAAACAGCTGCATAAAATTAAAATCAAGAACAGAAAGAATTGTATAATTAATAAAATCCCTCTGTGCGTCCAGGTGTCCATGTGTGTGTGTCTTCTGGTGAAGTGCGCATGCACGGGGCACGATGCAATGCGCGATGTTACTGTCAGAGAAAGTTACAGGCGTTTTATGGAAATACAAACCAGTATTACTGCGAGAGGAAATTAAAGGTACACAATACAGTGACGCATATTACAGCCACATACAAGCCAGTATTACTGTCAGAGGAAATTAAAGGCATATTACCGACGCGCACGCCTGTGTTACCACCAGAGAAAATTAAAGGTATATTACGGACGTACAAGCCAGCGGACGTACAAGACAGTATTACTGTCACAGAAAATTAAAGACACACAATACACGGCGGCAGCCCACGAAGAACGGTCAGCTCAGCAAGTAAACATCAACAAAAGAAAGGCTGAAAGAAAGAAAAATACGACCAACAAAAAGAATGAGGTCAAAGTCCCTTGCCATTTAATATAGACTGATCCTACTAATGTTTATGCACTACTGTTCTAGCGCCCGTTATTGTAACGGGCTTAATGACTAGTTGTATAATAAAAGTAAAAGAGAAAAATATCCCAAACAATATGCAAACAGAAATGCATAAAAGCAACATTTATAGAATGTAAGTTAGAGTTAAAGTTACTCACAATATTATTTTTGACGAGGCATTAATTTAATTTTTTATTTACTTTTTATTACATTTTACTCTTTTACTTTTTACTGCATTTTACTATTCATTGGTATTTAAAATAGACAGTTGTAGTGAAATATTCAAGTAACTGATTTTCTATCTATATTACTGTAACTAAGGACCAAACCGTCTTCCTCCTGTGCCCCGCGTACCCTTCTATATACCAGCTCTTTAAATACAATTGCCTTCTCTAACGAAGGGGCGCCCCGGGGGTTTGGGAGCAAAGCAAGCGGGGGCGGAGCTCCCTAGTATATATTAAAATATATAAATTTATTTTAATTAATATACTGCTCGACAAATTAAGGGTTCACTTACTAATCACAGTCTAACACTAAGTCAATTAAGCTTCATGAATGTCAGTCTGTACAGTTAGGAAGCATAAGAGATTGTGAATCAAATATACCTGCTTTGCTTGGTGCAAATGAAAGTGACAACAAGTGCACTGGAGAGGCAACAGCAAAACAATCCCTGAAAAGGGAATGGTTTTACAAATGGTAGCCACAGACAAATGCTCTCTCCTTATCATTCTTGACTGATTCTTCCCTAGTTTTGCATTTTCTTAGTATTGTTGTCACTACTGATAGCATGAGGTGGTACCTGCAGCTGATTAAGGTTGCACAGGTAGTCAAGCTCATCCAGGAAGGCACATCCATACCTGCCATTGCAAGAAGGTTTGTTGTGTCTCCCAGCACAGTCTCGAGAACACAGAGGAGATACCATGAGACAGGCCATTACACGAGGAAAGCTGGACAGAACTGTAGAAGGTAACCAACCCAGCACCAGGATCGGTATCTGCTCTTTTGTGTGAGGATGTGTGACGGAGTAGGTTGGCTCCATTCTCCCGAAACAATATAGGAAGCCTCTTGAACCCTTACCATCGATAACATACCCAAGGAGGCCCTCAGCAAGTGACAACACAGTCAGCAATGGATGGGTGTACAATTGTAGGTGCTTTTATTAAAATGCATTTATAAGAAATTCAAACAAACAATACCAATAGGGCAATGCTCTTCCCATCCATCCATCCATCCATCCATCCATTATCCACCGTTCATCCGAGGTCGGGTTGGGGCAGCAGCCTAAGCAGGGAAGCCCAGACTTCCCTCTCCTCGGCCACCTCCTCCAGCTCCTCTGGGAGGACCCCAAGGCGTTCCCAAGCCAGCCGGGAGATATAATCCCTCCAGCATTCCTGGGTCTGCTCCGTGGCCTTCTCCCAGTGGGACTTGCCGGAACACCCCCCCCCCAGGGAGGCGTCCAGGGGGCATCCTAACCAGATGCCTGAACCACCTCAACTGACTCCCCGGATAACTGAACTCCTCACCCTATCTCTAAGGGAAAGTCCAGCCACCCTACGGAGAAAACTCATTTCGGCCGGTTGTATCCGCGATCTTGCTCTTTCGGTCACTACCCAAAGCTCATAGCCAGAGGTGAGGGTAGGAACGTAGATCGACTGGTAAATTGACAGCCTCGCCTTTTGGCTCAGCTCTCTCTTCACCACAATGGACCGTTGCAGAGCCTGCATTACTGCGGATGCCACACCGATCCGTCTGTCGACCTCCCACTCCATTCTTCCCTCACTCGTGAACAAGACCCCAAGATACTTGAACTCCTCCACTTGAGGCAGTAATGTGTTCCCAACCTGGAGAGAGCATTCCACCCTTTTCCAGCTGAGAACCATAGCCTCGGATTTAGAGGTGCTGACTCTCATCCCCACCGCTTCACACTCGGCTGTGAACCGCTCCAGTGAGAGCTGGAGGTCACTGTCTGATGAAGCCAACAGAACCACATCATCTGCAAATAGCAGAGATGAGATTCTAAGGTCACCGAACCATACCCCCTCCACTCCTTGGCTGCGCCTAGAAATTCTGTCCATAAAACTTATGAACAGAATCTGTGACAAAGGGCAGCCCTAGCAGAGTCCAACCTCAACAGGAACGAATCCGACTTATTACCGGCAATGCAGACCAAGCTCCTGCTCCTCCCGTACAGGGACTGAATGGCTCATAACAACAGGCCTTATACCCCATGCTCTCGAAGCAGCAATGCTCGTCACCTTAATAAATAAATAAATAACCCAATAACTATAATCATCCAGATGTTTATGGTGAAGGATAAAATCAATACAAAAAATAGTTTAAAAGCCAGAGGTAAAAACAAACTCAATATTCCTTTATAAAATCCCTGACGTGCGGCCTCTGTGTTGTACCTCTCTCTTCCTTTTCTTCAGCCACAGGAACAATCCTTCTGCCTGTCACAGTCCTGCCTCTCACCTGTTTTACCTCCATCCTCTATTTCCCTCTCTCCTTAAGCCCAACACATCTTCCTTCAATTGTTTCCCTGACACACCCAGGTCTCCGCACTCGGTGGAGACGTCAGCAACTGTGGTCCCTTCTGCCTATGGCTTTAGCCACGACTGCCCCTGACAGAGCGTCTGCCATGACACCCCAAGCTGCCTTCTCCCATCTGCCTCACGCCCAAACACTGGAGCCTTCTGGATCCCTAGGGAGACTTCACTCAATCCATGCTACCCCTCAACTATTCATCATGGAACTGATCTATCCCTCAAACATTGATTGCATGTTCATCCATGGGGCCTTGACCACTTGCCTCTACTCCAGTGTACTGGTTGACCAAATTGCCTGTTTTTTTTTCTTATTCAACCTCCTTCTGTATTCCCACTTTTTTTCTCCCCTTTTCTCATCTGACTGACTCCCCCTTATATACCTCCTTGGGTGCACAATTGCAAACCGCAGGAAGCTAATGAAGCAATCAAGACAGGCACACCCTCACGTGCAGGTGCGCCCAGTCTCGATCTCTCCACCAACCTCTTGCAGCATTGTAAGGATGCACATTCACCCATAAAGACTGAGACGGCTATTTATGTCATTATTTATTTATTTAAAAACCAATTACAGAATGCTAAGCTGCAGACCCTCTATATCACAGGAGGAACAGGAGGGGCACTGCCAGAACCCTAGAAAATTACTTCTAGCTGGCTACTAGTGTGTATGTTTCTGACCAAACTGTCAGAAATAGACGTCATGAGGGTGGCATGAGGGCCCGATGTCCTCTAGTGGTACCTGTGCTCACAGCCCATCACCATGCATATTGACTGGCATTCACCAGAGAATACTACAATTTGTCTGCTCTGCCATTGGCACCCTGTTCTCTTCACAGATAAGAGCATGTTCACACTGAGCACATGTGACAGAGTCTGAAGACACCATAGTGAACGTTATGCAGCTTGCAACGTCATCCAGCATGACCGGTTTGACAGTGGGTCAGTGCTGGTCTTGGGAGGCATATCTTTGGAGGGTACCAATATACCTCCAACAATGCCCTGGCTGCTGTTAGGTACCATTGTCAGAGCTTACGCTGGTGTAATGAACCCTGTGCATCTCCTGGGGCAAAACAATGTCCGGCCTTGTGGTCAGAGTGTGTAGGCAGTTCCTGGACGACAAAAGCATTAATGCCATTGACTGGCCCTCATATTCCTCAGACCTGAAGCTAATTGAGAACCTCTGAGATGTTTTGTATTGGTGCATCAGACACTGCCAAATAGCACCACAGACTGCCCAGGAGCTCACTGATGCCCTGATCCAGGACTGGGAGGAGATCCCCCAGGAAAACATCCGCTGTCTCATCAGGAGCATGCCCAAATGTTGTTGGGAGTGCATACATATGACTCAGGCGCTGCCGAGAGTGGCAGCCTTTCAGCAGCTCCGTGTACGACTTTATTTTTCTACCTTTTATTTTTCTCTTTATTATTTTTTATTGATCACTCCTATCACTTTCTTTTATGTGGATTCGTTCCCAGGACACTTTTTACTACTTTTTACTACTTTTTACTACTTGGACATGGATTTTTACATGCCGAGACACGTCTATTCAAGTAGTCAACTTCAAGCGCTGAGAACAAATGCCAGTCTCGGTGTGGTTCCCTATTTACCCGATGAGGTAAGAAGGTGGTATTGTGGCAGCAGAGCCTGCACTAAGCTAAAAATGAAGCAGCTTGCAAGAAAGTGGCGTTTTAAGCCTTGTCTGCCTTCTGTGATCCTGGGAAATGTGAAATCGCTACCAAATAAGATTGACGAACTGGCTGCGCTGGTAAAAAATGTCAGAACCTACAGAGAATGCAGTTTGTTGTGCTTTTGCGAAACGTGGCTAACTACCACCATCCCAGATGTTAACATGGAGCTACCCGAGTTTAGCACAGTTAGAGTGGACAGAGATGCAAGTACCTGCGGGAAGCACAAAGGAGGAGGTCTAGCTCTCTATGTCAATACAAAGTGGTGTAACTCTGGACATGTAAACGTCAAAATCTCCACTTGCTGTAGGTACATCGAACTGTTGGCCGTAAGTTTGCGTCCCTATTACTTGCCCAGAGAGTTTGGACACGTCATTGTTTTTATTGTTTACATCCATCCTCGGGTGGAACGTGGAGATATCGAGTGACATCATCCATTTTGCTATTGCTAAGTTACAAACGCAGCACCCTGAGGCGCTTGTGCTAATCGCTAGAGATTTTAACCATGTGACACTGGACAAAACATTACCTGCCTTCTCCCAGTATGTGGACTGTAACACCCGGGGAAATAAGACTATTGACTTACTGTATGCAAACGTTAAAGATGCATGAATTATTATTATTATTATACAGCACCAACCCGCTGCCTGCGCTTGGGAAAGCAGATCATAACATGGTTCTGCTTCAGCCTCACTACAAACCAAGAGTGAGGGAGCTACCTGCAACCACACGCTCATTCAGTAAGTGGTCCCCTGAAGCAGAGCAGGCTCTGAGGGACTGCTTTGGAACTACGGACTGGGATATCCTGCAGGGGTCACATAGTGAGAACATTGAGAAGGTTGTTGACTGCACTACTGACTACATCAACTTCTGTATGGACATTGTAGTTCCAGTAAGAACAGTACGCTGCTATGCTAACAACAAGCCATGGATTACAAGTGACATCAAGGGCCTTTTGAACCAGAAGAAAAGGGCTTTTAAAGGCGATGATCAGCATGAGCTCAAGCGCGTGCAGAAGGAACTCAGAGTCCAGCTCAGAGCAGCGAAGGAGCAGTACAGGAGAAAGCTGGAGCAGAAGTTGCAGAATAACAGCATGAAGGAAGTGTGGGATGGGATGAAGATCATCACTGGCTGCAGCTCGAAGCAGGGTGCCACCATCGAGAGAGACGTGAAGAGAGCAAACCAAATGAACAACTTCTTTAACAGGTTTGACAACCCTAACCCACTCTCACCTCGGAGTACTACACCCTCCACCCATCCTTCTGCTGATACCAGCATAGAAGAGACATCCCCACCCAGAATTACAGCAGCGCAGGTGAGCAAAGAGCTGAGGAGACTTCGTGCCAGCAAAGCAGCGGGTCCAGATGGAGTATCGCCACGACTGCTGAAGGTCTGTGCGCTGGAGCTGGGGAGTCCTCTACAGCGCATCTTCAACCTGAGCCTGGAACAGGGGAGAGTCCCGAGGCTTTGGAAAACATCTTGCATTACCCCAGTCCCAAAGGTATCACGTCCTAGTGAGCTGAACGACTTCCAGCCTGTCGCTCTGACGTCACATGTGATGAAGACCATGGAGTGGCTGCTGCTTCACCACCTAAGGCCGCAGGTACACCATGCGCTCGACCCTCTGCAGTTCGCATACCAGGAGAAGGTGGGAGCAGAGGATGCCATCATCTATATGCTACCCGATCACTCTCCCACTTGGACAGAGGCAGTGGTGCAGTAAGAATTATGTTTCTGGACTTCCCTAGCGCCTTCAACACCATCCAACCTCTGCTCCTTAGGGACAAGCTGACAGAGATGGGATTAGATTCATACCTAGTGGCATGGATCGTGGACTATCTTACAAACAGACCTCAGTATGTGCGTCTCGGGAACTGCAGGTCTGACATTGTGGTCAGCAACACAGGAGCGCCACAGGAGACTGTACTTTCTCCGGTCCTGTTCAGCCTATATACATCGGACTTCCAATATAACTCGGAGTCCTGCCACGTGCAAGAGTTCGCTGACGACACTGCTATCGTGGGCTGCATCAGGAGTGGGCAGGAGGACGAGTATAGGAGCCTCATCAAGGACTTTGTTAAATGGTGCGACTCAAACCACCTACACCTGAACACCAGCAAAACCAAGGAGCTGGTGGTGGATTTTAGGAGGCCCAGGCCCCTCATGGACCCCGTGATCATCAGAGGTGACTGTGTGCAGATGGCACAGACCTATAAATACCTGGGAGTGCAGCTGGATGATAAATTAGACTGGACTGCCAATATTGATGCTCTGTGTAAGAAAGGACAGAGCCGGTTATACTTCCTTAGAAGACTGGTGTCCTTCAACATCTGCAATAAGATGCTGCAGATGTTCTATCAGACGGTTGTGGTGAGTGCCCTCTTCTACGCGGTGGTGTGCTGGGGAGGCAGCATAAAGAAGAAGGACGCCTCACGCCTGGACAAACTAGTGAGGAATGCAGGCTCTATTGTAGGCATAGAGCTGGACAGTTTGACATCCGTGGCAGAGCGACGGGCGCTCAGCAGGCTCCTATCAATTATGGAGAATCCACTGCATCCACTAAACAGTGTCATCTCCAGACAGAAGAGCAGCTTCAGCGACAGACTGCTGTCCCTGTCCTGCTCCACTGACAGACTGAGGAGATCGTTCCTCCCCCAAACTATGCGACTCTTCAATTCCACCTGGGGGGGTAAACGTTAACATTATTCAAAGTTATTGTCTGTTTTTACCTGCATTTTTATCACTCTTTAATTTAATATTGGTTTTTTTTTTGGATTAGTATGCTGCTGCTGGAGTATGTGAATTTCCCCTTGGAAATGGATTAATAAAGTATCTATCTATCTATCTATCTATCTATCTACAGGCACGTGGGGGCCATACATACTATTGAGTCACATTATGGGTTGCCATGCTAAAATTCACAAATTATTATTATTACAGCTTATGATTTCAGTTTTTGACTTTGATTTTTGGTGTGATTTTGAATACAGCCCTCAATGGGTTGGTGACTTTTGGTTTCCACTGACTGGTGCAAAATCATTTTATTCTCAACAAATTACCCAATATTATATAGTAAACATTTTCCACTTAACTATCTTGTTCATCAAGGTCCAATATGTGATTTTAGTGTTCCCTTGATTGTTTTGAGCGGCATATAAAACAAAAATCATTTTATGCAAATAATTTTACCCGGTGTATTCTATTTTCCAGTTTCAATGCTGCCATTATGTTGTGGAGAAAACCCTAAGGAAAAATTCCTTAATAGTTAGCATACTGTATAATCAGAGTTGTGGAAACTATAGAAAGAGAAACCTGATGTCACACAAGATGAAAATCCAGGAAATGTGTTATAGAAAGAAGGGTTTAGGAAAAAGACCCCCACAAGGGAGAAGCGGTTTTATTTATGCCAGACAAAGAAATAACATGGGATTTTTGCATTAACACAACTCTTACAGAAATATCCAGAAAAACAGAAAGGCTTGCATATGGTGTTTAGTGATTTGGAGAATACTTTTGATAGAAGACCATGTCAAGAGGACTGGAGGTGCATGAAGAAGAAAGGAGAAATATGTGAAGATTGTCCAAGAAACACATAAGGAAGTGAGGACTGGGTTAGAAGCAGTGCCAGGGTAACAGACACAATTCTAGTTACAATAAGTCTGCACTAAAGGTTTTCTTTAAGCAGTTACCTCTTTGATCTGGTTATTGATTTGAGGGATAAAAGACCAGTACCCATGATGCATGCTTTTTCATGTTGATAATATATTGTGTAGCATCAAAAAGGAGAAAGTGGAGAGGAATTTAGAAGAATAGAGAGCAGCTTTAGAAGACAGAGAATTTCAGAATAAATAAGAAGATGACAGAATATATGAGATTTAATAATGATCAGGATTTAGAAGTTAGCCTGAAGGGAGAGCTTTTGAAAAGAATGGATACATTTAAATACCTAGCATCAGTGGTAGCCCAAGATGGAGAACTGAATGCAGTGATAACCCAGAGAGTGCAGTGTGGATGGAACAATTGGAAGAAGGTATCAGGAGTATCAAAGAATTAAGGAGAAAATAAATGGCAAAGTTTTTAAGACAGTGGTAAGACCAGCAATGATGTATAAGGTTCAGACATGGGTAGTAAAGGCATCACATTAGAAGACGATATGGCAGAAATGTGAATGAGTTACAAAGGACAGAATAACAAATGAGACAATCAGAAGTACAAGTATAGATGAGATATGTAAGAAATTACAGGAAAATAGATTTAAGTTGAATGGATGTGCGCTGAGTAAGAGACAACGAATATGTGGACATAAGAGTGACGATAATGAAAGTACCAGAGAAGAGAAAGAGTGAGAGGCCAAAGCAGAGGTGGATGGATAATGGAAGACTTGAAGTAAATGTGTTGGACTGTGCATGAGCTGTATAAAGAACATTGGTTCAACACATTAACTCCACATTGAAGTGAAAAACTATTAAGATAAAAAGAAAACAAAAATATATAGAGAAATATCATTATTTATTCAGAGATAATCACACGTAATCAAGAAGCAAAATGTATGACCGGCATATAAATCCACACAGACACCTACACACGTAAAGTAGAATAAATTTAGCAATTGTAATGGATCATTGCAATAAGAACTTGATCATCCGAAATAAACATTTCAAAAATAAATTTGAAAATAATTTGAAAAACAATTCCATATGACAGAAGGTATACCGACAAAACAGTGGAGCATTAGCTAGCACTGCTTCCTCACAGTTACTGATGTTGAATCCTGGGCTTGGTCAAAGACTATGTGGAGTTTCTACTTTCTCCTTTTATTAGTGAGGTTTTTAAAAGATTCTCTAGTTTTCCGTTTATATCCCATCAAAGTGAGTTTTAAGTTAATAGATAACTCTAAGCTGATAATGATAACAGGGGCACTGATGGCAGAGCTCCCAATTGTGGTATTCTCTGGAAAATGCCAATCAAGCTGCATGGTGATGGCTTTGAGCACAGGTCCCACTAGAGGACATTGGGCCATCATGCCACCCTCATGGAATCTGTTTCTGCACACCAGTAGCCACCCTACCCAGGTCTAGGTCCTGTTTTGTGACCAGTGATGTCATGACCTGAATTAGTGGGTAAATAAATGCTTGGAAAAATGGCTAATACATGAACAAAAAACTTACTCATTCATTCCCTATTTCTAGCTTAAAAATAGTTGGGAGATTTCTTCCACAATAACTCTGAAATATATTACTCATACATTTGACATGTTACAAAGCTGAACCACTGACACTATTGTCTGTCTTCCAGAAGGTTATGAAGTAATTCATTTTTTATCTGCTAGGCAAAAAAGGAAGGCACATTTGGGTAGTGAGAGTTTTCTGGAAATAGCTTCGCAAAAATATCTCTTGTATGAGCAAACTCAATAGATCTTGTTGAAGACCATAACACTGAAGGCAGATACAGTAGAAGAAATGATAACGCAAGGAAAGGATGGTATGTGGGAGGACTTTGATAACACCATGAGGCTTACATAAACTGTCAAGTCTGAAAGAGTAGGCTGAACTGCTGGCAAACTGTTTTCAGCAAGAGCGTGCATATGCTAACTTTGGCTACAGATATAATTTAGAGGTCCTGAACTCCTAAATCTAATGGATACACCATTCTGGGAGATGGTACTTCTAGAAAGTGGGGGTTTTGATTGACAGACTTTTTCAAAATGGTGTTGAAGGTGGGATAGTGTCACAAGATTGGTAGACAGTGGTAAACGTTTTTAAGAAAGCCTGCAACTGAGAAAACATGCTCTTGAAGCTTGTTGGGAAAGAATTCTGGAATGGAAACTCAAACAGTTAGTCAAATCTTAGATCAAGTAGAAGCAATTTAGATTTTTAGAAATGCATTAAAATAAGAAACCAGCTTTTTGATGTTTTGGTGACTTGGACAAGGTTTATAATTAAATAACCTATTTTATCTTGTGGCAAGATTTCACACAAGTATGGTGCTCTGAGTCTGCTGCACTATGCCATCTCATTCCTTTATTTACACACCAGACCCTGTGTTTATATTTTTGGCATTCAGGTGATTTCATTCAAAGACAGTTACATTATCCTCATGGCATCAACTGAAAGTGACCCTTGGCACATACTGGAGAGCCAAGCATGACACATCTGGAATGACAATCACCTTCAAATCTGAGATTATAGATGTTGAAAAAAGTATGCAGGTAAAGAAGGAACATCTGGTAAAACTGAAAGTTGTGAATTCCAGAAAACAGCAGCAACTGTTAGAGTGCTCAAAGGAGTATGTTCAATGGGTGCAATAATGGGGACATTGAACGAGTTGGTGGTGGAAATGTATATCCAAAACTTTGGATTTACAAGACAACATATGTCCCAATTTTCATCTATGATTATGACCTTTAGCTAGTGACCAAAAAAAAAAAAAATGGTTGTGGATGCAAATAGGTGAAATAAAGCTGCAGTGCAGGAATTGTTGAATTACTCTATGTGACAAAGTGAGGAATTCAATAATGCAAAAGGATCTCTGACTATTAGAACCATTACTCCTTCAGATGGAGAGAATTCAATTAAACTTGTTTTGGCATCTTCTGTAAATGCCTCAAGGCACATCCCATGGGAGCTGTTTTAGCCATTACATACTGAAAGGGAACCCAGGGCACAATGGAATAATTATATCTCTCATTTTGGCAAGGGACCACCTGGCAGTTCTTCAAAAGAAGCTAGAGACTGACTGGAATTAGGGAAGTCTGCTCTAACCTACTCAGTCTGCTACTACCATGACCCTCATCTGTAAAAAGCAGAATGAAAATGAGGTGAGGTAAAGATCCAGCTTCATCCTCCATTAAGAAAAGTTTTGAAAAGAATGGATTTCTATGGATTATTGTATTCAGCTTAACTGATTTTTACATGATCTTTTTCAAAACTCATACTCTATATTAGCATAATAAACAAAAATAATTATAGAGAAACAGAAATGAAAATAGATTTTGGAGTACTTTTTGTGTATTTTTTTATATTTTACTGACATTTCATTTCAGGAAATTTTTTTATTCATACTTTTGCTGTGCTATATACAAATAAATACACAATATCACACTAAAAAACAGAAAGGAAGCACTCATACTATTTAACAAAATTCATAGACTTCAGTATTTTTTGATATTTTCCTTTTTTCTCTCTTAGAACTATATCACTTATATAGTATCCAATATATCACAACTGCTAAGGAAAATCCTAGTCAAAGCAGCATTGTCTTTGCTGAATTCATAGATTAATGTGATAATTATTCTTTCTTTTTCCTATAATACTTTAACTCATATATCCAGTCAATAAGAAAGTAAATTTCTTTCTATTGTAGCAAAATAATAGCAAATTAAATGCACCTAATGTATAATTTAATCTGCATTGGGCCATTGAAATATGGAGTAGCCATAAGTCGGAAATGAAAGAATAAATGGGTCAAAACCTGGAAAACAAAGAAAACCGCGCGACAAGGCCAAAATCAAAGAGCAAGATATGATTCAAAAACAAAAAGTCAATATACATAAAAAAGTGCAAAGATCTTTTTTTAGCAAGTGATTGAATAATTGTTGTTTTTTTGTTCTTTACCCACAGCTAGGAAAAGGTTGCCCTGGAAGACTTTTTATAACCATTGTGTCACAGTACTTAGGTAGAGAACCTCCAAGAACATGCCCGTAACAACCATTACATGTCCTAATAACATGCTCCCAACAGCATGACGAATATGCATAATTGTCTGAAAAAGAACAATTTCTAACAGACACATACTGCACACTTTTCTAAATAATAATGCAAGAACCTTCTTTCTCCATTGTACTTATACTTTTTTCTCATTGTAATGTGTTAGAGTGCAGGAGCCTAATTTAGACTTTTATCTGCCTTGTTTAAGAGACGTTGAAATCTCAATGTTTTTATTTTATCATGCTTTTGATGGTCGGAGGATATGCTGGATCTTCTTTACAGAAGAAAAAGAAATGTGTAATGCTCATTTATATCACCAACAACATAAAATATAGATGACACATAAGAACCCTCAATATCACAGTTCGGACTACTTGGTAAAGTTCATTAAAAAATAAAAAATAAAATAAAGTTCATCTCATCTTAATAATTTTAAAGCAGATATTGCTTTCACAGAAACAAAAATGCCAGTGCACCACAGACAATTTCCCTCTTAAAAAAGTGTGAAATATGGTACTTCACTTTTAAGTTTCAATGATAAAAAAAGAAATGCATTTAGTTTAATATGTAAGGTAGTTTGAGAACTGTTTTCTGTAATTATGGTTTAGAAAGGTTTATGATTTCACTAAATTTTACTTTTAGTAATATTTATGGCCCCAACTAGAACACAATGCATGTAAATCCATCTATTTCAATTAAATCTCTGCTTTCTGAACCCGTCAATTGATTGTTAGGGATTTACATATGTTTAGGATTTAATATTAGCTTTTAGGGGATTACGTGTCACCTTTGTATGTATTTTCTATTAAGTTTATTATTGTGTACTTTCTTTTTAAATTTACTTATGTTCCATGTTCTTAGTGGGTGGAGCTCCAAGAGGCGGGAACACTCTGATGTCACCACTCCTGAACCCTCCCTTTGGCTATATAAGTAAACTGAGAAGGCTCAAAAGTTGGGAATCATTCATTCATAGTGGAGTCGAGTGAGCATTGTATTTTCTTTATGGATTTACTGATTTTGTCTTTTTTTTCTTGAATTATTCTCTTGGATAACATATTGGAACTTGATTTCTTGGGATTGCCTCCTTAGGCAACTCTTTGTGCCTCTTTTTTTCTTTTCTGAACCTTTTCTCTGTATCTTGCAACTTTAAAAAAAAAACAAATCCTTAATTTATAACGATATCCTTTTCACCTTATCTGTACAAGCCTGAGTTTTATGGTTACCCCTCATCGTGTGTGGTTTATATATATATATATATATATATATATATATATATATATATATATATATATATATATATATATATATATACTAGCAAAATACCCGCGCTTCGCAGCGGAGAAGTAGTGTGTTAAAGAGGTTATGAAAAAGAAAAGGAAACATTTTAAAAATATCGTAACATGATTGTCAATGTAATTGTGTTGTCATTGTCATTGACTCATCAGCACAAGTACGCAAACCAAGTGTAACCAAGAGTCCCGGTTCGATCCCCACTCACTCCTATATTTGCCGTTTTGAGTAGTAAGCTGCTCTTTTTGTTAATATTATACAGTACACACATGCACTTGATTTGTGTCTGTACTTGCGCTGTTACTTAGAGAGTCAGATCGGGGGAGGGGTGATGTTAGAGTGCGTGAGCTTATTCAGTGCTGCTGGAACAACGCACATGTTGATTTTTTTTTTTCTTTCAGTACATGTGCCTTCCCTGTTTATTTGTTTATCTCTGCCTGTCTGTCTCTGTATTACACAGTGCTCTGTCTGTCTGTGTGTTATGGATCTTGAAAAAAATAAGTTATAAGGACAGTTGTTCATGTTAATTGCAGTCTCAATTGTTAAAAAAATATTTTAAAAGGAGCATCCCACATGAAAATATAACGATCTCATTAACTGACAGTGCATACCAATTTACAAATTTTATGTAAGTAACACTTTATCCCCAGCGGGGAATTGAACTCATGTTTGTGAGGCAGAGAAAAGCTACTCGCTCTGAGAGACAAATCTTAGCACGCTACGCCACAGAAGCTGTTGTATGACTTCTGAAGCTTTTGTGGAAGTGTTTATTTGATCTTAGGAACTCGGGCTTTACACATTCTATAGTTTATGCCTACATTTTGTAACATTTATTACTAAAATATGAAAAAGTTTCTGTTTTAACAATGTGTTTACACAGATTACTGTAGAAACGGTACACACATGGAATATGTGTGTTCCAAATAACGATGTATTATTTCAAGTCTAAAACTCCAGTTCACTCCCAGACAATCAATCAAGGCATGAGCTGGGAAAAGTGCGTTCACGTTCTAAGTCGGAGGTGGGATGGAATAGCCGGCTGCTGGAAGCTTGTCTTTTATCAGCACATTTAGAGGACAAAAGACGCTGGCGGAGAGGTGTGAACGGATTTAAGAAGCAATTTAAGGTGGGCCGGATCTACGAGTTTTTTCGTAGACTCTGGTAATTCTAGTGTTAAGGATCTCTTTTTTTGTGAAGCTGACTTCACACAGCCTCTCTGCTGTTTTATAAACGAACGTCATATAAGGTCTTCCTTTTTCGTTGCTTTGCCAACGGAAGCAGCCTTTTTATTTAATCCTGTTTTTACGATTGTTCTGTTTGTATATCACGTTGTCAGTTCAGCACTCCGGTTGTAATATGACCAACGTATAGTTGTACAGGAGAAAAGCAATCTTGCCTCAAATCAATGGCAACCTTTTGTAGGTCTATGAACTTAATTTAAACTTTAGGTTTACACGGTGCTTTCTTTCCGAAGTACCTGCACTCATGAATATGTCTGTATGCGTCAGTCGCTCAAATCCCCGCGGTTCGCACCGGCGAAGTTCTGCTTTTAAATTTTTATTAAGAAGAAAAGAAAACCTTTTAAAATTGAGGGAAAATATACCAATAACAGTTTGTTAAGGATCTGTTCTTTTTGTGAAGCTGCCTTCACTCGAGTGATCACTTCGAGCTTTAAGCCTGAGAAATCACCCCGTAAATGCACACGTTTAATTGCACATCTGTTAATATGTATGCTTACAAAGTATTAAAAGACACTCAACAATTACACAGTATTAAAAGACACTCAACAATTAATGTCATTTACCTTCGTTCCGCGTTTGACTCGTGCTGTAAATCTCTTCCTTGTTTTCACTTCACGTGATTACGTAGGCGGCGTAATACGTGATGACGCGATACGTGACTCCGCCTCCTCCATTAGAGTATATGGACAAAAAACAGGTTCCAGTTATGACCATTACGCGTAGAATTTCGAAATGAAACCTGCCTAACTTTTGTAAGTAAGCTGTAAGGAATGAGCCTGCCAAATTTCAGCCTTCTACCTACACGGGAAGTTGGAGAATTAGTGATAAGTGAGTGAGTCAGTCAGTCAGTCAGTGAGTCAGTGAGGGCTTTGCCTTTTATTAGTATATATATATATATATATATATATATATATATTGTAACAATTAAAAGGCACTGTTGTCCTCTTGAACCCTCGGACAATACGCCAGACACCAGGTAAAAGTCCAAATATAATTTATTTGAACAATAAACAGTGCACAAAGCACCCTCCACTCCACAATACTCATAAATCAATAATCAATAATACAATAATCACAATCCTCTACTCCCAGACATTTTGCCACCCTTCCACCCAGCTCAGCTCAACGCTCTGGTGTTTCACTGTTCTTTTTATAGTCCTTGACCCGGAAGCGTTTCACCCTCTCTGTCCATGTGACCTGGAACACTTCTGGGTCAGATAAAAATCCTTCTTTTCTTCACGCAGTAAGCACATCATTCCCTTTGTCCATGTGACTCTGACATACTTCCTGGGCGTAAAGCAAATAGTCTCTGTGCCTCCCTGCAGCGTCCTCTAGCGGGCCCCAAGGTATCCAACAGGGCTGAGAATAAAAACTACATTGTCCAGTATTCCCTGCTGGCATTCGGGGCACCTCCATGCTGCAGGAATGGCTCCACCTGGCGGCCTGGGGGTATTGGCCGGGATAAAAGGCCGGCCACATATTACAATAAATATATATATATATATATATATATATATTTTTTTTTTTTTTTTTTTTTTTTTTTTTTTGAGATTAATTTTTTGAGGCTAAAATTCCTTTTAGACATAATAACAATAAAACAATACTTATTCTTTATTTCTGGCCCTGGGCGTAGTTAAATCTCTCTCTCACAGAACATATAACGCTGCTTGCTTTGTGAAGGGGGGTGGCTGAACACCTGCTGGTCCTGGTGAGCTGCACGTCAATCATTTAAAAGCCTGTACACCAGCTGTCCTTTTTGCACTTCATTTCTCTGCCATTGTGAAGGGGGGGGGGGGGATGTTGAACTCACGCTAAGGAGAAGTGGTCGGATCATCTGCTGGCTTGCTGCTGCTCGCGAGCTGCGTGTTCTGCTTGTCGCTTGTCATTGTTTTAAGAGCTGGGAGCACATGAAGTGTGTCTGCCAAAAGCATTCCAACAACTGCTAGGTTAGATGTCCGTGAACTTGTTTTAAATGTTGTCTCACTGCCTTGTCTAACGGGACATCAAATTGTCTTCTGAGAAGATCAGGTCTTGTCTGCCTAGTCTCCCTCTCAAGATTTTTTTTTATAATAGAGAAGTTATACATCTCATGATGCACTTAGACACATCATCAGTGAAATAACCCAGGTGACTAGGCCAGGGATGATCAAGTCCTAACTTGTGTCGGAGGGGCTCTCTACCATTGGTCACACTTTTTGATACCACACCATCCCTCACAATGATTTGCAGTACGGACGGAGGTTAGTGTTCTGTCAACAATTGTGAACAAGCAGCTGTTTTTTAAAATTACATTATTTTCTTTAAAAAAAAAATAAAGATAAGGTAAATAACATTGTAGTGTGTAAACCATGCGTAAAATGAGTATCTAATGTCACTACAAAGCAATTTGGTACAAAACTCTATTCATTAAAGCCAATAGTGGTTTAGGAATCTCTGAAAAAAGAGTCCAAGCCAAAACTATTGTGCCAACCACCCTCTCAAAATTAATACATAACAGTCCTTCAAATTGCAAATTGTATACACCCATTTGGCATGATTCTAGACAAAGTTTAGAAAAGCGATTTGCCTTCTGATATTTCACATTATAAGATCAAATTTATTTAGTGTAGACATTCCTTCTTTAATCTCTTTTGCCTGTTTAATGTTATATACAGTATATATTACACTTCATCATCAGATGTTGCTTTTATATCTAGATGCAAATTTTACATTTGACAGAGTTGAGTGGCTTTGCTTATTTTCCACATTACACAAATTTTGGCTTGATCCTAAATTCATGACCTTGATTAAATTATTGCATACTTGTTATTAATATTATCACAAATATTATCAGAGGAACTATTTCTCTGTTTATTGCACCATTTTAATACACACATTTCCTTGGTTGGTAATACAAGCCATAAGAGTTCACGGGATTAGGTTTCTGTTAACTGTCTGGCTGGAACAGTAAGATAGAAAAGGATGGAAAGTGAGGTATGTAGTGATGTGATGTCAGGCTGTCTCAATTGCAACAATCCAAAAGAACTGGCGATTGCCTGCTGTACACTTGTTGCAATAAGACAGTAAAGTGGCAAATTGCTCTGGAAAGTATACAAGAAAAACAGTGCAGAGACTGGCTTGTTGGACTACAGAGATTCGCTGACTACTTAGATTAAGGACCTGTCTCACTTTACCCTAGGTAAAAAACAGCTACACATTAAATTTACTGAAGAAGGTACTTTTATCTGTTTGTTGAACACAGTCTTATTTTCTTAACACATTAGGGCATTGTGCTGCTGGTGACCTGTGATTGTACTGTATACTTGAAAGTGTTAATGTTGTTTAACGTTGTCGAATGAAGCAAAAAATAATTGCACTTTACAGATAATAAAGTGTGAAAGAATCACAAACACAAAGATAAAGGTTTAGAGTAGCCATCCTATATACTTGAAAACAAGCAAGGAAAATTGAGAGTAATTTGTCTTTTCATAAGGAGCACAGGAATAACCTGGGTAACAATGAACAAAATTGCAGTTCTATAGAGACATGAGAGGAAGGGGTGTGTTCAGGAGAGTTAGACTCAGAAGGGAGGTCATCAGGCAGGATTTCCTCCTATAGGTTAGGTCTGCAGAGGAGGAAAGAAAGAAAATATTATGTGACAGCGCCAACTCCTGGTCCGGGGAACAATTACCATTATTCAAGCCCATAAATTGTTTCCCATGCACACACGTGTGACAAAAGGTAAACATAACTGCGCTAGGGTAATTTTTTTTACTTAAGTCTCTACGCAAAATTGTGACCCCAAACTAGTTAGCTTTTGAGATTTGATATACTATAGCTGGACTCAAAGTTTCTCCATCTGTTTCAGGGTTGCGGTGATGCCAGATCCTACCCAGGCAACATAATGAATTATCCCTCAGTCATATCAGCTACCATCAAGTTTAATGATGTGTGTTTGACATTGTGTTAAATACCATCTAGTAACATAATGGCAAAATTAAAAAATATATATTACAAACTTTGAGGTATGGTTGAATAGTGCTAAGTGCTGCTTCATAGTCCTGAGTCCCAATTCCAGCCCAGTCACAATTTTTGAGAAGTTGGCAAAATCTTTTAATGATTGTGTGAGTTTTTTTTCCAGGTTCTGCAAGTTTCCTTCAACCTCCCAAAGACCTCTGGGTTTATTTATTTTGGTACTCCAAACTGGCTTCGAGTGCTTGTGAGTGTGTGTGTGTGAATGTGCACTCTCATCGTCAGGCACTGTGTATCTGATTGATTCCTGTCTTGTGTTCACTGCTGCTGAGAAGGCCCGCAGCTCCCAGAAAATCTATAATGGACTAGACAAGTTCAAAATTGAATGAATTAATATTTAGAACCTACTTGCAGCCTTGTAATGGTTCATAATAGATAGCATTCATTGCAGCATTCATAACTCATTTATTATTTTAATATTTTCAAGTCCTAGCTATAGTCTTAGCTGTATATAAAACATTCTGTCTGTCTTGCAACTATCCATTTATATTAGTATTACCAAATCATTTGATTACTTTTGTCTATTGTACCAATTAAAGAGCCCACTATGGGTTGAAATAAACTGGTCTGGCTAGAAACGTGGAATGCAATTTTATAACTCTGATGCTATTCTTGATTGTAAATATTGTTTGCTTACATCTCTTTCAACACTCAAAAAGCCAAGGGAGCTACAGAAGAATCCAAGTTTCCATTTATAGGTTATGTTAAAAGAATAGGAGGTAATTCAAAAAGAATGTGCTGGACCTTGTTTGTTTACTGAATGAATGTCAAAGTTTCCATTTGACATTTTATATGCTGTAATTCTCAAAACAAGGTGTTTGTTTATCTGAAATTACTTATGGCATCTCTGTTTGATTCATATGTAGAGACCATCTACACCATTACAGTACTCATCATTTCCTAATCTCAAAAGTATGCTAATAAAAAAGCAGTAAGAGTAAAATAATAAATTAAAAAAAAATTGTCATGAAATGGTACCGATTGTGTTATGATGCTTTTTTACATGCATATCAAAGTGTCCTAGAATAACTGGGACAGGATTTCACTTCTGGACCCTGAGAGTTTGAGACAACATCATTACCTACTGGGTGTCTTTGCCCAGTAGGAATATATTTAATGATAGGATCCAGCACTATTTACAGCTGATAATTTAAAATTTCTATATGTTAAATAATAGTACATTGAATTTGATCACCTGCAAGGCATACAAATTTAATGATGAATTTAAAACAGACAGAAACAGTAGATTTCTTTGTTCAGGTTTCTTGATAGGGTGACAGTATGAATGAATTGTCCTGTAAATATGCAGCAGAATTATTCAAACACTTCTTTCATCAGAAGTCTCTGTACTACTTGGACATTGTGAAGAGGTATAGCAGATACACACAAAATGACCTCCATGGATCAAGGACTCACGATTTGTCCATTTGCCTTTTCTTATAAACATGAAGAATATCCAGCTTCCCTTGCCTATAGAAGTAAAGTACCTATTGTAGTTAATCAAACAGCAAACATTGCTTAATCTACTGTACCTCTCTATTTGAAATGACATCGTTTTCCAGTCCATTTTCACAGCAAACATTTAAAAAAATCTTAATTGCAAATTCTGTGTGTCCACTGGTTATAATTATAGTGTGAAAGTATTTCTGCAAAGCCCATTATTCCATGATTGATGTCCAGAGTGCTTTAGTTTTTTATCCGTGCATAAACGAAGTCAGCCCATGATTCTAAAGGCAATGATTTTTTGGCTTTCTCAACAGGGAGGCAGGTGCAATCCTCTCATGGCATCTTAAACCTATCTCTGGGCTCCATGCTGAAGGACACAAAGAACTACCCATGATGCATCAATGGGCAAAATCTACTTATCAAGGATTAAATAGCTTAACACTTTTATTCCTAACTTATAATAAATTAATTGTATTAGTTCAATGCCTCAAAGAATAATTTTGAAACTTTCATTTAATGGCATAACTTTATGTTTTAATTCAAATAATATCATGAAAAATGAATTCAGGTTCCTTTTAATAAAAAATTAATGACTAAGAAAAAAGTAAAACTGAACTTTTCAGTGAAGCTTTTCTATGTTATGCCAATAATACAAAGTATATAATGTTTTTATTCTTGGCAATTTCTCACACGGTTGCAAACTTAATATATTGTGCTTTTCAGAATTAGTCAGGTTCTTGTTAAGACTAAAATTATATACATATGCAGTATATATGTATGCATAGTCATGCATGCCTCTCTAAGTTTAACCTTCCAGACTCATCAGAGTTAAGCACTACCTCTCTGGGACATGAGGGGGCGCTGTCACTGATTGTATCTTTTCTTCTTTCTCACACATCTCTGAGAAACCAACCAATGAGGGCAACTGTCTCTGAACTTTCTGATCTATTTTCTATCAAGCTGAGATGCTCCTGGCAAGGGGCCATCTCATTCCAGAGAGAGCTAGCTGCAGAACAAGCTCCTGCCTAATATTGACCGCTGTACAAAGAATTGAATCAACTTGAACCTCTCGGTTTTTGCATTGCTTTTGCTTTTTGTTGTCATTCTACATGCCATCCAACACCTGTTTATTTTTGGACACTGTAGATATTAAAATAGGTGACTCAGTTGGTGCCTGCCTCAACATTTATTTGAGGACAGACTACATTATAGATAGGTACTGTGTATATGTCACTTTCTGTAAGGAAACTATAGTTCTTAAAACTGCTTTTTTCACAAATATTCAAACGTCTCAATTCAATTCAAAATTTTAGGGAGGAACTTTCATTATATTATTCATTTATACGTAACTGGCAAATGCTATATCTATGTTTACGGAACCATGGTGAAGAACCTCAAATGTCAAGATGCGTTACATATTTTACATTTGGTTGATGATGAAACTTTCTGAGATCTGAATTTTTACTTTTGAAGCAGTGTACCACTCCAGTGTCACCTTGGCCACCTAAATTAAACTGAACTATTACCTTAATAGGAAGTTGGCACCCTGCCCGGGATTGGTTCCCTGCCTTGTGCCCTGTGTTGGCTGGGATTGGCTCCAGCAGACCCCCGTGACCCTGTGTTCGGATTCAGCGGGTTGGAAAATGGATGGATGGATGGAAAATTATATTTTCTCTCTTTACAGGAATTAAATAGGTTTTCTTACATAATCTATAGCCATATCTGACTTTTTAAATGATTTTCTATCAGTTTTCAATTTCTCAAGTTCATGCTGCAGTAATAGAATTTTAATAGGATGGCACTACTTACCACTGTTTCACAGTAAGGATAATCCTTTTTGATGCTTGTGAAGCAGGGTGGTGAAAAATAGGCTATTATTTAAAAATCTCTAAATCCACCAGGAAATCACTAAAAGCATTGAATAACCTAGTGTAAGCATTTTGTGGTCAGATGAGACTAAAATAGAGATTTTTGAGTAAAATGCAAAGTCTATATGGTTATATTTTTTAATATACTGTGATTGGTCTCTTTATTAATCTCCTTATCCATCCAACACATTTGACTGATTAGTCTGCAAAGTAAACCATACATTGGCAGGGTTTGTTAACATAGGGATGGACGTAACCTTAACAAAACCTTCTCCAAGGAGCATAAAGCATACCCAGTAGATTTGGGAGTTCCTCAAAGTGCTCTTTCTAGCTCCCAACTTTCTATCCCCATCTTAAGCCTATGTCACATTAGATGAATTTACCGGCAATTTTCAGTCATAGCCTTTGTTTTCATCATCATACAGTCAGAGGCAGTTAGTGGTGCGCTCCTGTGAAGCCGATCGCCAAATGTGACATACCCAGTGACTCACTCTAACTAGCTTATGACTCGCTCAAGACAGCCTATGACTTGCTATGAAAAAAGAAAAAAAAAACTTTGATTTTGCCTTTTAGAAAGAGAGGCAGCTTGTGTGTGCATGAGAGCTGACAACCAATAAATGGTTATCCTAAAGTATAATACATAGCAAGCAAGAGATGAGGAATTAGAAACACACATTTTGAACCTCACAAACAGAAGAGAGGCTTGTCTTTCTGATGTCTCATTTTTAATGTAATAAAACAGAAAGAAAAAAAGAACATGACACAGCCATAGCTTTGTACAATGCCACCCTATGTCACGTAGCATGCCATTGGCCGTCAGAAAAAGGGGCAAAGCACAACTGTGCTAGACAATCTGCATGTGAACTGTTGGCCGTAAGTCTGCGTCCCTATTACTTGCCCAGAGAGTTTGGACACGTCATTGTTGTTATTGTATACATTCCTCCTCGGGCAGACGTGGAGTCAGCGAGTGACATCATCCATTCCGCTGTTGCTAAGTTACAAACGCAGCACCCCGAGGCACTTGTGCTAATCGCTGGAGACTTTAACCATGTGACGCTGGACAAAACATTGCCTGCATTCTCCCAGTATGTGGACTGTAACACCCGGGGAAATAAGACTATTGATTTACTGTATGCAAACGTTAAAGACGCATACAGTGCCACCCCGCTGCCTGCGCTTGGGAAAGCAGATCATAACCTGGTTCAGCTTCAGCCTCACTATAAACCAAAAGTTAGAGTCCTACCTGTAACCACACGATCATTCAGGAAGTGGACCCCGGAGGCTGAGAATACTCTGAGAGAACTTTTTGGAACCACAGACTGGGATATCCTGCAGGGATCTCATAATGAGAACATTGAGGAAGTTGTTGACTGCACTACTGACTACATCAACTTCTGTATGGACATTGTAGTTCCAGTAAGAACAGTACGCTGCTATGCTAACAACAAGCCATGGATTACAAGTGACATCAAGGGCCTTTTGAATCAGAAGAAAAGGGCTTTTAAAGACGGTGATCAGCATGAGCTCAAGCGCGTGCAGAAGGAACTCCGAGTCCAACTCAGGGCGGCGAAGGAGCAGTACAGGAGAAAGCTGGAGCAGAAGTTGCAGAATAACAGCATGAAGGAAGTGTGGGATGGGATGAAGATCATCACTGGCTGCAGCTCGAAGCGGGGTACCACCATTGAGAGAGACGTGAAGAGAGCAAACCAAATGAACAACTTTTTTAACAGGTTTGACCACCCTAACCCACTCTCACTCTCACCTCGGAGTACTGCACCCTCCACACATCCTTCTGCTGATACCAGCATAGGAAAAACATCCCCACCCATAATAACAACAGCGCAAGTGAGCAGAGAGCTGAGGAGACTTCGTGCCAGCAAAGCAGCGGGTCCAGATGGAGTATCGCCACGACTGCTGAAGGTCTGTGCATCGGAGCTGGGGGGTCCTCTACAGCGCATCTTCAACCTGAGCCTGGAACAGGGGAAAGTCCCGAGGCTTTGGAAAACATCTTGCATCACCCCAGTCCCAAAGGTATCACGTCCTAGTGAGCTGAATGACTTTCGGCCTGTTGCTCTGACATCACATGTGATGAAGACCATGGAGAGGCTGCTGCTTCACCACCTTAGGCCACAGGTTCAACATGCCCTTGACCCTCTGCAGTTTGCATATCAGGAGAAGGTGGGAGCGGAAGATGCCATCATCTATATGCTACACCGATCCCTCTCTCACTTGGACAGAGGCAGTGGTGCTGTAAGAATTATGTTTCTAGACTTCTCTAGCGCCTTCAACACAATCCAACCTCTGCTCCTTAGGGACAAGCTGACAGAGATGGGATTAGATTCATACCTAGTGGCATGGATCGTGGACTATCTTAAAGACAGACCTCAGTATGTGCGTCTTGGGAACTGCACGTCTGACATTGTGGTCAGCAACACAGGAGCGCCACAAGGGACTGTACTTTCTCCGGTCCTGTTCAGCCTATATACATCGGACTTCCAATACAACTCGGAGTCCTGCCATGTGCAAAAGTTCGCTGATGACACTGCTATCGTGGGCTGTATCAGGAATGGGCTGGAGGAGGAGTATAGGGACCTAATCAATGACTTTGTTAAATGGTCCGACTCAAACCACCTACACCTGAACACCAGCAAAACCAAGGAGCTGGTGGTGGATTTTAGGAGGCCCAGACCCCTCATAGACCCAGTGATCATCAAAGGTGACTGTGTGCAGATGGTGCAGACCTATAAATATCTGGGAGTGCAGCTGGATGATAAATTAGACTGGACTGCCAATACTGATGCGCTGTGCAAGAAAGGACAGAGCCGGTTATACTTCCTTAGATGGCTGGCTTCCTTCAACATCTGCAATAAGATGCTGCAGATGTTCTATCAAACAGTTGTGGCGAGCGCCCTCTTCTACGCAGTGGTGTGCTGGGGAGGCAGCATTAAGAGGAAAGACGCCTCACGCCTGGACAAACTGGTGAGGAAGGCAGGCTCTATTGTTGGCATGGAGCTGGACAGTTTAACATCTGTGGCAGAGCGAAGGGCGCTCAGCAGGCTCCTATCAATTATGGAGAATCCACTGCATCCACTAAATAATGTCATCTCCAGACAGAAGAGCAGCTTCAGCAACAGACTGCTGTCACTGTCCTGCTCCACAGACAGATTGAGGAGATCGTTCCTCCCCCAAACTATGCGACTCTTTAATTCCACCAGGGGGGGTAAACGTTAATATTTAACATTATACATAGTTATTGTCTGTTTTTTTCACCTGTATTATTATCATTCTTTAATTTAATATTATTTATTGTATCAGTATGCTGCTGCTGAAGAATGTGAATTTCCCATTGGGATTAATAAAGTATCTATCTATCTATCTCTATCTGAAAGATATTACCTATCGGGAAGATATAAATGAGAAAAAGAAGCGGCCCCAAAACAGAACCCTGCAGAACTCCCTGAGTAACGACTGCATTCTCAAATTTAAAGCCCTTTATTTGAACAAATTGCCTCCTATCAGTGAGGCAGGTAGAAAACTATTGGAGGGCAGGGCCACAGATTCCAAAACTAGCTAGTCATTTCAAAAATTTATGATGAGATATGTTGTCAAATGCAGAGCTGAGGTCAAGAAGCACAAGAATTGATAAAAGTCCCAAGTCAGCTGCCCGGAGAAGATCATTTTTGAATTTGACCAGGGCAGTTTCTGTGCTATGTTTAGGATGAAACCCAGATGGAAACTGTTCAAAAAGGTTATTTTTTGAAAGATGGGACTGAAGTTGGGAGGCAACTATCTTTTCGAGAACTTTAGAATGAATGGAACATTTGAGATAGGCCGATAATTGTTAAGGATATTTGGGTCTAAACTAGGTTTTTTCAGAATTGGAGTATTTGAGGCTGTTTTTAGTGAGAGGGGGACTGTGCCTGTAGTAATGGAAGAGTTAATTATAGTGGTTATCATGGGGGACATTTTTGACAGACAGGACTTACCAAAGCTTGTAGGTATTGGATCTAATTGGCATGTGGAAGAATTAGATTTTGTTATAAACTCTGAGATATTATTTTCAGCTGGTAAACTGAAATCTGAGAATAGGGTGGTTGGTAAGGGAATATGAGTGATGGTGGAGAGTATGTCATTTTCTGCAGAAATAATGGAAGCAAGTTGCTGGTGGATTTTCTCAATTTTTGAGTTGAAGAAATCCAAAAAAGTGCAACAGTATTTAGCAGAGAGGTAATGGTAAGCAACATTTTCTGGTGGTGTAATTAGCCTATTCATTGTAGAAAAAGAGCTCTAGTATTATTCCCTCCTGTATTGATAATGTATAGAATAATATACAGTTTTGGCAGCAGAGAGAGCATTTTTGTATTTTAACATATGATCTGAATACATTTCCTTGTGTACAACAAGACCAGTCTTTTTAGCTAGGTGCTCCAACTGTTGGCCCATTGCTTTGAGCTGACGGAGTTCAGATATAAACCAGGGAGCAGTGCGAATAAATGAAGCAGTCTGTGTTTTAAAGGGAGCTAGTGTATCGAAGGCAGAAAACTGAGCAGCATTGTTATGGTCTACTAATTCTGATGGTGTGGTAGCAAGAAAAACAGGCTGGAATTGCAATAAATTTATAAAGTTCTCTGGGTTTGCATACTTGACATTACGAAATGAAATTACACACTGAACCTTTATTTACTGAGAGGTAAGCTAACATCAAATGTAATCGTTTTGTGATCCGAGATGAGTAATTCAGTAGGAATAAGATTGTGAGGTATGATACCAGAGCAGCAAACTAAGTCTAAAATATGACCCTTGTTATGAGTCGAAAAGTTGACATATTAAATTAAATTAAAATGGTCAAGGATTTCATTAAAATCCTTTGTCAGTGCATCAGTTGGTGTGTCAAAGTGTATGTTAAAATCACCCATGAGGATGACAGTAGTAGACATTGCACGCAAAGTTGTTAAAACAGTAAAAATTTCTGTAATAAAAACTCTTGATAGCTTAGGAGGTCTATATACAACAGCAATTATAATAGGTGAAGGTCTGCAGAGTTTGCCAGCTAACAGTTCAAAGGATGGATACGCTGGAAGAGGTATCGGTGATGATTTTAGGCCTTTGCGGTGTATTATTGCGAGACCACCTCCCTTCCCCGAAGAATGGGATTTAGAGATGTAGACAACTCCAGAGGAAGCGCTTGATTTAGATGAAAATAATTAGCTGGTTGCTGCCAAGTCTCCATAACACATAAACAGTCCATCTTAGTGTTTATAATAAAATCACCAATGAGCAGAGCTTTGTTAGAGATAGATCGAGTATTAAATAATCCAAACTTCAAAGCGTCTATGGTCGTATATTCCTGTGATTTTACCAGAGGAATCAGCACGTTATGATCAACACGTCGCTCAAAAATACATGGACAAGTGCGTCCTTGAGACCAAAGTGGAGGAATCAACCCTCTGCTACTCCTGCTTAGACAAAAATGACGACGAGAGCCCCGGTGCACCTACTTTGCTCGTCGGAGAATGCTGCAGTGCAGCAGGAGATCAGCAGGCAATTCATAGTTTGTTCGAAGTCGATACAATTCATCCATCCATCCATCCATCCATTTTACAACCCGCTGAATCTGAACACAGGCTCACGGGGGTCTGCTGGAGCAAATCCCAGCCAACACAGGGCACAAGGCAGGAACCAATCTCGGGCAGGGCACCAACCCACCACAGGACAAACACACACACGCACCAGCACACCAAGCACACACTAGGGCCAATTTAGAATCGCCAATCCACCTAACCGGCATGTCTTTAGACTGTTGGAGGAAACCGGAGCACCCGGAGGAAACCCATGCAGACACAGGTAGAACATGCAAACTCCACGCAGGGAGGACCCGGGAAGCGAACCCGGGTCTCCTTGACATAGTAATCCATGACAACCAATTGAAGTTTATCATAGTAGATTTCCAGAAATTACCCAAGCAAATTCCAGATTGGATGCAAAGCAATATACCCCTTGTGTACCTACTCGGCCCAATTAAAATAACACGTTAGCCAGTAGACCGTCACCACTGGGACTTCCAGAAGTACTCAGCAATTGACAAGGGACAGTTTCTACCATCTGTTTATCACAGCTAGTTACTAGAGCAGAGAATCAGTGAGAAAGTTTCCACTTACCCACACAGGTTGCAGCCAGCAAAGAATAGTTCTACGAGGGTTCATGTTAAAGCTGAAAGAAGCAAGGGACGCAAATGCGTGTTATCAGTTTTTAATCTAATGCAAAGGCGAAGGAAGATGTGATGCAACAAACAAGTAAAAAAAAAAAGACAACTAGTAAAAGTACACAAACAGAGTACCGGCAAGCAATGGCAGACAGAAACGCCAGCGTTCACTTCCAGTTCCTCATGAAATGAAGGTAGGACATCTATTGTTGCCCAATGTCACATTCTTCCAAGACAGTGGAATACTGGTCTTATTAGTCTAACCTGAATCCAAGGGGAAACTCAATAGTACAGGTCCACCTCTTGCATCATCATGTATGAGGACATAATCTGCATGCTAACGGTGGTGGTCATGCACTCTCCACCCTACCTGGTGATATTGAGGCAGGACTGGTCGGACAGTGAAAGCAGATGAGCACAAACCACTCCTGTGAAAACACTGGATCTTGCAAAAGACAGATAAAATACGTCTCAAGCTGTTTCCATGTAGCACTCTCAGCCGGCTGGCAAGTGTGATCACATGGCCACCCAGTATGACGTGGACGACATAGAGACGTTGCAGCCATTGGACGTGCTCCCTGGGGCCACTTTGGATCTTCTCTCCACCTTACATTTTCAATTTAGGCAAACTCTGGCTTCATTTAAAACAAAACAGTGGAATGAGGATTTCCTGAAGTTTGACAAAAATGCAGTACTACTGACTAAAGGACAACACACTGAACATCCCTTGCTGTATGGGCTGCATTTTGTTCTTAACAATGACTTTTTCAGCATGAAGGTGAGATAAGGATGCTATTGCCAGTCCCAAAAACCTACCAAGGGTTTATGAGTTAGCACACGCCCATCTTGTAGGTGCCCACTTCGGTACTGAGAAGATGTTGGAAAGGATCAAACTGCATTTTTTTGGCCAGGGATCAATGAGGAGGTCCATCGCTTTTGTGTTTCAAGTCTGGAGTGTCAATGGCATCAGATTACTTGGAAGGATTGTGCTCCTCATGTCCCCATACCGCTTATCCACATACTGTTTGAGCACAAAGAGGTTGATATTGTAGTCCTCCTCAAACCCTCTGCAAGAGGACACAAATATATTTTAGTGCTCTTTGATTACGCAATATTATACCTTGTGGTTAACCTCTCAAGAGTGGCCAATTCGAAGAACATTACACAGGAGCTGGTAGGGGTCTTTGTGCATGCCAGCATCCCTAAGAAAGTCTTAACAGACCAAGGGATATACTTCACCTCAGACATGTTCATGGAGGTTGCCAAGTTGCTCAAGATTAAGCATCTAGAAACCTCAGTGTGCCTCATCCTCAAGCTGATGGTTTAGTGGAGTGGTTAAATCAGATGTTCAAACAAATACTATGCAAGGTGGTTAGCAAGGTCAGGAGGAAATGGGATCAGTTACTCCCCTTTGTGTTATTTGCCTACCGGGAAGTCCCTCACTCCTCCACAGGGTTCTCCCCTTTTGAACTGCTGTATGGATGGCAGCTTTGGAGACTAATAGACATCCTAAGGGAAGTTTGGTAGGAAGAGGCACTGTCCTTCACATATATATTAGAGTATATTGCACAGATACGCAATTAATTTGTCAAAATTCGGCCAGTCCTAATTGTGGAGCATGTGCAATAACCACGGGTCTGCTTCTACAACCATGGTATGAGCCTCCATGAGTTCCATCCTGGAGATCGTCTCATGGTCCTCATACCCATCTCACACTTCAAACTGCTAGCCCATTGGCAAGGTCCATATGAAATTAAGGAGAGAAAAGGTTGGTCAACTATTTGGTGAAACAACCAAACCATTGTTCAGCTGAACAGATATACCACGTCAGCCTCCTGAAATTGTGTAAGGAGAGTAAACCTGACCCCCACTCCGGTCAGCCACATTCATTCTTTTCTTGAGGAATGCCCCTTGACTGCCAAATAATGACAATAGCTCAAGGCCGCTATCTTGCCCATCTCTGAGGTGGTGAATGAGCAACCAGGCAAGACCTCTCTGATCGCACATAACATCATAACGGAACCTGGTGTGTTGGTCCAAGAATGCATATATAGACTCCTGGAGGCAAAACGTGCTGAAGTGGAACTTGAGGTCAAATGGATGCTGGATCTAGATGTAATTATTTTGATCCCTGAGCCCGATGGAAGCTGGAGCTTTTGCAATCACCTCCGCCATTTTAATCAAGTCTCCTAATTCAATGCTTATCCCAGGTCGCAAGTGGATGAGCTCATTGAGCAGCTGCGTAAAGCCCAATATTTGACCATGCTTGTCATGACAAAAGGGTACTGGAAGTTCCTTTAACGGATTCTGGCAAGGAAAAGACTGCTTTTAGCACCACTAGTGGACACTGGCAGTATTGTGTCCTCTCATTTGGGTTGCATGGCGCACCAGCAGCCTTCCAGCATCTAGAGGACAGAGTGCTGCAGCCACAAAACTCTTTTAGGGCCACCTACTTGGATTACATCATCATCTATTTCTACACGTGGAAGAAACACATACGGCATGTTCAAACCATGCTCCTGATATTGAGTAAAGCCGGACTGCAGAGATAAACCCCAAAAATGCATCTTTGGACTAATGGAGGCCAAGTATTTAGGCTACTTAGTGGGCAGGGGTACAATCTGGCCACATTGTTCCAAGGTTGATGCCATCGTGAAATGGCCTCCTCTGAAAACCAAGCAGCAGGTTCAGACTTTCTTGGGGCTAGTGGAATACAACAATTGGTTCATGTCCAGTTTCTCAGAGAGGATGGTGCTGTGAACAGACTTGACAAAAAACATGATGGTATGGGATGCAAAAGTAGATTCTGCATTTCATGACTTGAAGCAAGCTCTTACGTCAGCACTGGTTTTGAGGGCTCCTAAATATTCTTTTTCTTTCATTTTCCAGTCCGACACTTCGGACACAGGTCTAGATGCTGTGTTGAGCCACAGTCTTGATGGTGTTGAACACCTGATCATATTCCTGAACTGGAAACTGTTGGACTGGGAGACTGGGTATGCGGAGGTGGAGAAGGAAGACTTGACAATTAAAGGGGCTATTAACCAACTGAGGTACTACTTTCTGGGTTCACTCACATCATCAATCATACTCCATTCCAGTGGATGTTGGTGCACAAGGAGTCGAACTCACAGGTCACTAGAGGTTTCTTGGACCTTAAGCCTTTCCGGTTCAAAGTGCTGCATTGTTGGGGGTCTCTTAATGTCAACACTGATACTCTTTCTTGGGTTCACGACTTTGACTTCCCGAACCAACAAGTCTGGTCCGAGTGGGGAGTAGGTCGATGTCATGTCACGTGCATGCAAATGGGAGACAGCTTAAGTGCTCTGGTAATAGTAATTACCTGCCGAACCAGGGGTTGGCACTGTGAACTAATGCCTTCTCTCTTCCTCCCTCTGCAGAACGGAAGATTCACAGCCATGCCGTGTCACTTCTCTTTTCTGGCCTTCTGGACCCGCTACTTCCTACCTGGAACCCATACAATTACAAGTTCAGCCATTTTGATGCAGTTCAAGTCTACTTCAATTATACAGGCTCACCAGGGTGGTTCCCCCAACACTTTGACATTGTTTTGCCTCCCTTTACAGCATGTATGTGCTCCTGGTGCTAGTTCACATTTTGAATCAGGTATAGTCACAATGGCATAATAACAGATGCATACTCAAATCAGATGATTTACTAGCATACTCAGACAGCATGACTGGTGACAAAACAGAATTGGAGAGACAACAGGAAGAAAATATGTAGCCTGAAACAATGGTAAGGCTAAGGACTAGTGCTGATTGTTAGTGTACCTGTGTAAAATGCTAAAACTCCACCAATAATGGATGCTGTAAGCAAACAGAAAACATATCCTTAATACAAGAAAAATAATACCAAGACTCTGTTATAAACTATATTAATCAATTGTTTGTTTGTTGTCACAAGCATGCCTCTGAAATATGAGAAACGTGTTTTGTTAAATCCAAACCTCTGCTGCTTCAAAATGGACATACTGTATCTGGTAAGTTTAAAGATTTTGCTTTGATGTTTGGGCTGGTGCTCCTTAAAGCTCATTTGAAACTGCAGGAAGGGCCATGATATTTTTAAAAGGTATACAAAAGAGCTTCACTTTATAACACACTTCCCTGTGGCAGATTAATACACACTATGCTTGTAAAGATTAATACACACCATGCTTGTAAAGAAATAACTTTGACTTTAAAAATATCAAACTTATATGATTAGACTAAACAAAACTCCTGGCTATGGGAATGCTATGAGAGAGCCTTATTACCCATCTTTGGGTGTAGCTTTTGTCTCCATCTTTGATAGATGCAGTCCTACATGGTGTTTGCATGCACAGAAATCCATTCCTACCTAAACCCCCAAGTGTTTGTCCTGTCTACAAACTTTCTCTTTCATTGACAGCTATTTGGTTAAACTGCCACAAACTGTGATCTTTCTCTTGGTTTAGCACACAACATGCTTTACAGTATAAGCTAAGATTCTGTTAAACTTCTTAATCACTTTTTTATGTTGTTCAGTTGTGGACAATGATGTGTTCATTGAGAGCTTTTCTCAAGAGGTATACTTTAAAGTTTCACCTCCCCATTATTTCGTCTTGCATAATATTAATATCTATTTTCTTTCTTTACAGTCATTTTCCTTCAAAACATATCTGCTCAGTTCTGACTTGTCTCATTGCCCCACTTTAATGTTTCTGCTGAGTGAGGAGTGTTCTGATGAACGTCACTGACCAGTAGTTCACAATCTAGATACAGCTCATATGCTATCCAAAATCTGAAATAAAACACCAGAAAATCTGTGTTATCTTGTCAGTATGTAAGTGTAATAATTTATTCTAGCTCCTGCGGTATTCATTTTTAATTATTCCTTTACTACTATTATTGTTTTTCTATTGTTATACTTTTATAATCATTGTATTTTGACACCACTGCAATGCCATTTTGCAGTGTCTCTTCCTTTTTAGGTTGTTTTTTTCTTTTTTTAACCATTACAAGATTTTAATTTTAATGTGTTAATTTTTTATTATGCATTTTAATAATGAAGAGTTCAAACATATTTTTGTTTCTGAGTAACATTTATTTATTATTGCTATGTTTTGAAATTCACCATGACACCATTTTGTTTTTAATGGGTGCTGCCATTTTGGCAAATCTGTTGGTCACCAGAAGTGCAGTAATGCGTGGTGACTTCATTAGTGAGACAGTATAAAGGTAAGCACTGCATGTGGCACGTTGCACAAATTTGTGGATAAAACCTTCTCAATTAGTGAGCAGTTCTTTTTTTATTGTTTCTCTGTTTAATGCGGTTACAAATTGAGCTTTGTTTTTCCAACAATGTATTTTATTTATCTTTTTTGATGTAGTGTTTGATTTGCATAGATCCTCTGTCCTATGATTTCTGTTTGATGCTTGGCTTTTGTTTTGCATCCATTGCCCAGTTTCTAATCCCATCAGAAAGTTTGGGGCATTGTTTGGTGCCAGAAGAGTATTGTTTTGATGGAGGTAGCCAAGTTGCTAATGTGCACATACTACTGAGTAAAGCTTTTGATTCACAATAAAATCGGTGTGTAGTTGAGTTTAGACAGAAAAAAGGGCATAGACTAAGATTTGTTAATTTGACTATGAATTTGGCTTAACACTTTTGTTTTGATCAGCTGGTTTTACTGCTTTATGTTTTTTGACTGGGCTTGTTACCTAAACCTTCCCAGTCACTGCTTTCAACGGTACAGTTTGTACTACAAAAGATGGCTGAAGCAAAATATGCACTGTACCTATTCTAGGGTTATCTAAAATTTAACCAGATTCTTGGTGAATGTTTCAAGCTGATATAAGCTTAAAAGAGTAGTGGAACCATAACTGTTCCATGAATTACTCAATTTCTGAAAAAAAGTTCCTAAACATATTGGCTTTTGTTTTTCAGCAAGTCTTGCTTCTTAAAAAATATTTGTTATGTTATGGTACATTTGTTAGCTTCCAATCTTGTGGGATTTCCCCACTGTGCAATGTGTTCTGAAAAATATGGTAAGGGTTTATCTTATATATAATCACTTACTTCCTTGAACACTCTTGGGTAAATGTTATGTAGTCAAAATGATCTGATTTAAGCTTTTTTAATGGTGGTATTACTACTTTTCTCCTGTAATGTTTGAATCGTTTAGCATTTCTTAAGATTTCCTGTAGTTGCTGGGAGGTTTCTAGCTTCATCACAGTTGAAAAGGTCAGAAGAAATATGATTTAAGAGCATTTTCTATTTCCTCTTCTGCATATTTTGTTTCCCCCTTACTGTTCTTAATTCACTTGACCTCCTGCTTGATCATTCTTTTACTGAAAGAACCTCTTGAGATATAACTTTTTATTTTCAGCAGTACTTTTCTTTCACTTTTTATGTCATATATGATATATGATCCAGGGTTACTTTTGTAGTCATTTGTTTTGTAGGGATTACAAGACTACTATTCTGTCTGTTAACTTCATACAGATCCTCTGAAGAGTTCTTTTAAATCTTCAGTTGTTTGTAAATTTTGAGTTGAACTTGACCTACCTTCAATGAAGTACAGTTGCATATAGTATCTCTATTCCAATGTTCCTCAACTATCTACAAAATCGACAGCATAGTTGTATGTAACTCAACAGCAAGATCCATTTCCATTTTTATAATACAGTGGACCCTTGACTTACGAACTCAATTCGTTTCGCAAGGGCTGGTTGTAACTCAAGTTGGTTGTAAGTCAAGACTATTTTTCCATAAGAAATAATGGAAATACCCATAATGCATTCTGAACCTCCCACAGCAACACTTACTTAAACTTTTCATAATAAAAAAGGGTTGTATAATGTGCATGATTTACCAAAACACCAATAATTTTTCTAATGTACTAACCAAAAAGTTATAGAAAGTGCCTAGCCTACCAGAAACAACAAATTCATACTGTACTCACCATTTAATTTGACATCTTTGGGCTGCAGGAAGGGAGGAGGAGGAGAATGAAATGGAAGGTGGTTATTGTTTGGAAGGAGTCTCCTTATACAAATCTTTTCTTTGTAAAATTGTCGAGATGGTGGATTTCGACATGCTGTACATATTAGCGAGATCGGTCATACAAACGCCACTCTCATATTTCTGCACAATTTCCTTCTTCGTTTCGATTGTGATCGCTTTCCTTACCTTCTTTACCTTCTCTTCCTTCATTAGCAATTATTGAAAAAAATTATATAAATCACTGCACTGACCGAAATTACATCCACAAACACATGTATCTGGGCTCCGACTGACGCTTACAAACGCTCTCGGCTGTTTGTTTACAATCGTGCAAGCGGATACACGTGACCACATTCAGGTCGTAACGCAAGATGTTGGTCGTAAATCAAAACATAAATTTTGGTCGTAAATCAAGTTGTTCGCATGTCAGGCCGGTCATATATCAAGGGTCGACTGTATGTTCATTTCTATATTATTTCAGATCTTTTTTGTAAAGTTAATATAGTTTATGTTAACTGAAATAACATTTTTATTTAAAATCATTTAAGACATCTCTGTTTTAGTTATACAGTATATAAATATATATATAAGCGAAGGTCTGTGATACGGTTTGCATATCTATAGCTAAAAATCAACATAGTAGTCTTTTATTACTGAGCTTTCATCTATCAGGTGTCATCATCAGAGGAAAATGATTAGACATACAGCCCTGTGGGGGTGTGTGGCCGCCACCAGGGGGCGTCTGGATGGTTCCTGAGCCAAAGACTACAGCACTTCTGCCACACCAGGAAGTGCTGCTGGAACAGGAACGATGTACACCCGGAGTGCTTCTGGGTGCAAGGACAGCACTTCCGCCACACTAGGAAGTGCTGCCGGGAGACCATCACTGAGCACCTGGAGCATATCCGGGGCAGGATAAAAGGGGCCGCCTCACTCCATTCGAGGAGCCGGAGTTGGGTGGAAGAGGACAGAGCTTGCAACAGAGGAGTGTAGGCGGCTGAAGAGAAAAGAGGACAGAACTGAGCCTTGTGATTTGTGGTGGTATAGTGTGAGTGCAGCTGTTCTAATAAACAGTGCATGTTTTTGGGACATCTGGAGTCCGTGTCTGTCTGTTGCCGGGCTATCTTTCACAACACATACAAGTTCGACTGGATACACATCTAAATGTGACTCAGTGCAAGTAAAATACAAGGCTAGCACTACAAGTTCCAGAGAATCGTGCCTACCCAATGAAAACACCATTAACAGACAGCTGGACATGATGCTCGGCATATGCAGGCATGAAAACAAGAAAATGCACATAATAAATACAAA
Source organism: Erpetoichthys calabaricus (assembly GCF_900747795.2). Lineage (NCBI taxonomy): Eukaryota > Metazoa > Chordata > Cladistia > Polypteriformes > Polypteridae > Erpetoichthys > Erpetoichthys calabaricus. Next base: position 53,473,301 of record NC_041407.2, read on the forward strand.
TGTTACAATCGAGCTCCAGCTTCACTGGGCCACATGTTTTGGGCATGTACCAAATTAATATCTTTCTGAACAAAAATTTTTAAATGTTTATCAGACAGCCTTGGTGTCACAATCCCTCCTAACCCACTAACAGCTGTGTTTGGTGGACTCCCAGATGAGTTCAAAGTGGAGAAGGACAAACAAACTGTCACTGCCTTTACATCACTAGTAGCATGTAGTTATTACGTCAGTGGGTAACTGATGTTATATACTATTTGAAACTGGAAAAATATATCACTCAGAGGATCTGTTCAAAACATTTTTAAAACCTGGCAGGACCTAATCAATAATATTTTAGAATAAGCATTTATATTGGGGGCAGAGACTCTTTTCTCTATTTACTACTCTCAATAGTTTTACTCTGGCTGTTGGCCTTCCTCTCTTTCTCATGGGTGGGGGTTAATTTGAATTTAGTTTTGTTAAGTTTGACTTGATTGTATGGAATGTTATATGCTTTTAATAAATTCAATAATAAATAAATAAATATGACTTTATTACCAACACCCTTCAAATTCTACCTCATCAATTCTCCCCTTTCCCCACATCCACCTACCCTCCCCTCCTTATTTGCTATGTATTGCCTTGGATTCCTATAATTCTAGTCATTATCCTTAGATGATGATTTCTGATAGGAGTTGAGGAGTAAAAAAAAAAAATTAAGATATGTGATTCTTTTTCTCCCTTTGTGGATTTTCAGCTATAAATATAGTAACTGTATCACAGACTGTATGTATATATTGCAATAAGACAAAAAGACAAGCATAAAGTTTTGAGGTATCCATCCCCGTATACTGCAAGAATTATGGTCAGTCAGTTCATACAGAACACATCAGACATTGTGGAAATGACAGGCGGACAATTTATGGGGTGGAGATGGAAATGGACAGATGGAATGCTGGGAAGGGACCGTGGTGGTAGATGGGAGTAATGACGTCATTAGGAGAGGACCAGAGGGAAGGAAGGAACCTGGAAGTGGCTTATTTCTCTAGCGAGTCCAGGTGGATTCACAGCGGTGGTGCTTCGTTCTGTCTGAGGAAACAAAGAAAGAGAGGTTAGTACCCCGTCATTGTCCCCTGGTACGATATGTCGTGGTGCCCGTCGGGTCTTTAAGCGGATTCCTATGTGCTTGTGTGTGACAATGTATATATATATATATATATATATATATATACTGTATATATATTGTGAAAGCCAGCCCGACAACAGACAGATAGACACCGTTCTTCAGTCCACCACACACGGTTTATTTACAGTAATTACAATGTTCACAGTCCCGCACAGCACACAGTGCTCCAACAACAAACACCCTTCTCTCGAGCCTCACAATGCTCCTCTTCGGGTCGCCTTCTCTCCACTCTCCGAAGCCTTGTTTTCTTCCACCCGACACCAGCTCTCCGACTGTTGGAAGGAGGCCCCTTTTATACTTCTCCGAATATACTCCAGGTGCCCCTTGATGAACTTCTGCCGGCACTTCCTGGTGTTGCGGAAGTGCCAAATGAGCATCTGGAAGCACTCCGGGTGATCCTGGAATACCTTCCACCAGCACTTCCTGGTATGGCAGAAGTGCTGGCTTTCAGGGCTCCAGGATCCAGTAAATGCCCTCTGGCGGTGGCCACAGGTCCCTATAGGGTTGAGCTTCCCAGCTTGGTTCCCGTGACCCTTGTAGCAACCAGGGCGGCTGTCCTCTCGAGGCCCGGGGGAGGTATAGTCTCTATCCTGGTCCTTCCTTGGTATGGTACCCAGCCGCCCGTGACAATAAATATTATATATATATATATATATATATATATATATATATATATAGTAAAACTAGACCTGGACAGATAGGCAGAAGACCGATTTTGCCAGACCACACCCATTTATTTACAATTGGGGAGCATTTCACCCTACTCCCCACAGCACAGTGCACCAATCACCACACAACACTGTAGCAGTCTGGTGCCGCTAAGATTCACACCGTTGAAGAGATTGTGAGTTATTTATTTTTTGGGTGGAGATTTCAGGGATGCACCCAGCCTTGGCCTGACCTGCACACAATCACAAGCAGAGACACAAAACCAACAAATGAATAAAAAAAAAATATATTAAATGAAAACCCAATACACAACAACAACAATCAGACAAACCTCCCCTTTCCCCTATGGCGATACAGTTGTAACATAACAATAAATCACAACAATAAACACACACAACAACATCCTTATACAGTCCAATACAGCAAAAGCAGGTGAAATAGCTTGATGTGAAGATGAGAATCCCGAGAACAGCTTCTGTAGAAAATGAGTGAAACAGTCCTACCGGTAGTCCTGGGTGGTGAGGGGTGAGATTTCCAGGAATGCTCCTTTTGAAGACGCATGACGATTAATCCACCACTATACACCCAACAGGCAGACATGAGACAGTCCATTCATCCTAGCATGAAACGATCCAGGGTACAATTGACTTTTTAGACTACACGTTGGACAGGATACACAAAAACACTGATCTCTTGTTGCTCCATCAGGCCCTCTTTTCAATTTTCCCGCTGGCCTCTTTCGTTCCCAGCAGCCCCTACTTCTGTTTCAGTTATCCTATTCGGGTGATCCTCCTTGGGCTGCTGGGAAATGAAGTTCTTCCCACGGTAGCACTGCTACAACACAATTCAGTCCCTTCTTTGCCACCAGTCCATTTGCCTCCACTCCTCCTCAGGCTTTGTCCTCTTCCTCCCGACTCTTGCCCCTGAATGGTGGGACTGGCCCCTTTTTATAGGGCACCCGGAAGGACCCCAGATGCCCAATAAGCTTCTTCTGGCCACACTACCGGGAGTGGCAGAAGTGTGGCCAAATAAGGCCTTGGAAAGTCCATGCGCCCCCTGGCGTTGGCCACAGGTTCCAAGGGGGCTGCCCTCTCTTGGCCAGGGGGAGAAACTGTCCCAAAAATACTCTCTGCCCTGGTCCTTCCACACTCTAGGCGTCCTGGCTGGGCAAGAGTTCCAGCCGCCTGCCACAATGTATATATATATTATTTTTTTATTTTTAGTAATTATGGTAAGGTTAAAGAAAAGTATATAGTTTAGCTTTGTGTTGCAGTCAGACAGAATTGTAGGCATACTTTTTTTACAAAAAACATTTGTTTAATGTTAACAGAAGATTATAGATACTGTATGTTCTGTTAAAAACAAGCAAAAGCAAAAACTATTTTGATAAAATGTTTATATTTTTTGATCATTTGTGTTGCACAGCACTTTAGCATGCAGATTATCAATCCAGATGTAACTCGAATCAAGTAAATAATAAACAGTGGAATTATCTTAATACTGCATGATCACAAGCAAGGGCAATACTCCATTCTTCACTATAAATGTACTTTTCTACAGTCCTACCTTAATGTTTACTTGTGCAGTGTATGTATGTTAAATTTGGGGCCAAAAGAAGCTGTAAAAGGTCTGAACAATGTTATGTCACTAAGCTTATTTCATATTTTTGCACTGTGTCCCACTGGCTCTAAATGCAAGATACCAGTGCTTATTCATCTTTTTTCTCAATATTCTCTACATGCATAATTTTTCTTTACATGGGAAATCAATCTGGAACAAATCAGTGTATATCATGATATTCTATTGATACAACAACTTATATACTTGAAATTGTCTTTGATTCATTTCAGGTTCATTACTTTGTCACTGTTTCTTACACCATTTAGTGCAGACTTTGATCCTTGTTTTTATTTGCTTTGTTTGCTGGCAACCTCCCACTGTTTCTAAAATCTAGAATGGCTCCACATTGTTTTTGTGACTCTGGGATTTTATCATACTGGGACCCATCTGTGTGCTATGTGAATTTATACTGTTTATGTTTGAGGTGTTTAAAACATTTATACTTTAATGGTGATGTCATTTCCATCTTTAGTGGTGTTTTCTGTATTAGGTCCATCATGTTTTGTTCAAGTTCATGACCACAGTTGTATTGTTGTTGGCAAAAGTTCACCATTGCTGGTCACGCGATCCAGATGTTGCTGTTGGTGTTGTCATTGAAGGATGCCAAGGAAGACTTCAACAATAGCACATTTGCTTTCTGTCCTTCTTCGATCATCTGAATTTCATTTTTGATTTGTCTGTATGGGCTTTATTTGTGACTTCCCAGTTTCTGAGATTTTGCCTGTTTCTAGACCCTGTGTTATCAATTTAAAGTTCATTTCACAGTCATCACACTCTCTGCTTTGCAGCAAAGGTATAATTATTATTATTAACAAAAACTATAGAAAAAGTATTAAAAAAGCATTTCATTAAACAAAATAAAAACAAAACTAAAAGTGACAAGTGAAAACTAAGCCAAAATGAATACTACATATTTGAAAACTAGCTGAAGTAAAACTAAAATGGGTGGAAACAAAAATCAGTCGTTTCTATTTTTGTAAATTTACTGCAGTTCACTGATAACCAAGGTTATTGTTATAAATGAAAACTGAATTAAATGCTATTAATAAAAAATGTGAATTGAATTAAAATAATTAAGAAAACAGATTAAAAACTACAACTAAATGAGACTGCTACAGTACCCAAAAAAAGCTAATTGAAATAAAATATTACAAAAAATATTTTCAGTTTTTGTCTCAGTCGAGGTTATGCACAGATACATCCCAGAAGTCAAAATGAATGGATACATTTTGCTCTTTGTTTTTTCAAAGAAATATTTCACTAGTCTGGTTGTCCTCTTCAACCCCTTTACCATTATCCCTGCAATCACCCATCCACTACTCCTCACTGGCAGACCACTATCCCCGAGTTTATTCGTCTCCATCAAAGGGCAACTAGCTGCAGAGTGTGGATGCTGACGCACGTTTGCAACAGTGGTACAAGCTGAATGCGGGTTGTTGACACATTAGGCATATAAAGAAGAAAGTGATTTATTGTGTGATACTAGTAATGGTGCCACAGAAATGGCCAGTGACAGCATTAGAGACTGTTTCTAGTGATTGTGCAATGTACGAGTACAAAGGTAATATTGCTTATGATACAGCCAGAGTTTGGCTTATGGCTTATGTTTGGTTTTTTTTTTTATTTTAAAGCATTGCTTTTCATGTGTTTATTGTAATTGCATATTTTGAGTTAATATTGTACTGTTTGTTATTTAGTATCTGTAGCTGCTGGTAAGTAAGGTAGAATCAAGTATGGGTCAGATGTGTGCCAAAAGAAATCTCTCAGTCCAAAAAGGTTTGTTTTAGAAAGGTTTAGTGAAAATTCAAGCAAACAATCCACACAAGAATAGAGTTGTTGCACACATAGAATAAAAGGCAAACAAAAAACTTCAGTTGTTTCTATACTTACTTATTTCACTATGCTTTACTTCACATTCAGTACACTCTAAACGTACAGCTCTGCACATACAACTGAGCACGCTAAGACACGGTTTGAAGTCATGTGCCTGCCATGCCTTACCTATGGCAAGGCAGGTCACTAACTGAGACTAATCTATGGTCAGAGGGACAAGAAATAGTTAGAATATACCAATTCAATTCAGTGTGTGGGGGTTATAAGAACCTCCCATAGACTATGCACTTAATATATAGGCAAACATTTACAATAACTTAAATACCAAGCAAATGGCTCTTACAGTATCTATGTGTTTTGCTTCTATTGAAGGAACACCATTATCTTTCATAATCTGAAGTCGGGTGCAAATCCTTTAGTGGTTCATTGAATTTTGGAGAATTCTGTTCTTTTGTAAGTATTGATATTCTGGATTTTAGATCGTGTGTTTCTATTTTATGGTTTTGGTTTAGTATTATGTATTTGAACTTGTTTGCCTTGGATTTCTTTTTATGGCAAGTCCTTTTGCCTTATTCTGCCTTTTTGACATTTGCTGTTCTTGTTTATATAAATAAATTCTTATTTTGTAAAGATTTCTTTGTAGACTTGTTTATCAAGCTAAATGCTTTTTACTATTTTACTTACCCTCAAGATGCATTTTGATTTTGGATGATTTAAAATTATTTGAAGTTTCAAAGCCTGTTGCCCATTTTAGGGGACTGGACAGGCCTGAAGTTTGTCAGTGGAACTGAAAGTTCAGACTACCATGGGGTGAGCCTCTTCTGGGAAGGTCAGTAAAAGTCTGGGTCTACATTGGTAGCTTATTATGGAGGCCTTATTCCCCATTTCTCGATGTATGAGACTTCTAATCATGGACAGACTCCTTTCTTGAATATGTGTGGTGTCACCAGAGCACTGGGTATTTTTCAAAACTGTAAGAACAGATTTATCAGATACAGATGGTCACTTACAGTTTTTGAATCCATTCATAAGTGGCATCATGTTAGGTGTAATTGTGACTGGGCCAAACAGATATACACAAAATCTGATCCTGCAGCACATGCAATTCTCAGTTACAGGTACACATGTGATCCGATGTCCGTTGTGACAAGTTACTGGCTTTCTCTGTACAAAAGGGTGAAATTCAAAAGCCTGAAGTTGAAATGTGTTGGTGTAAAGCCCCCTCTACAATGGCATTGTACACATACCTGACATAACGTAATCAAGCAACTAGAGTGAGAAGATGGAGAGACACAGAAACTTCTTAACATACAAAAGCAATTTATTATAGGTGGGTGTTTGGCAATGAAGTGATAAAAACCTTGAACCATTACTGAGTTGGCAGCATCACTGAGCAAAAGATAAAGTTTATTACTAACTTTACAAGAGTACCTAGTGTTTTCACACAGGTGAAAAACTAGATCTGCAGATATTTTTACTTTATTTTATTTTTTACATTGATTTTTATTTTCCTTTTTTTGTTAGTTTTTTTAGTTTTACCGTCACAGCTGAAAATAACTGGGTGTCAAAATAATGTTTTGAAATATTTTTCCTCCCTTTATTCTTTCCTTCTTTCTTTTCAATAACTCTCAATAGTGGAACAATCAGACTCTTTCCTTTTCACATTTGACATGTCATACTGGCCCCGCTGAGAGATCACTTGAAAAAGATTGAAAAGCACAAGCGATCAGAGCACATATGTAAGTCCAAGTCCACACAGTACAAAACAGCAAACATTAAGATGCTTGCAAAGGCCAGTAGCTTGGGGAACAAACTCAGATAAGTGGAAAAAATATGAAGATCAACAACATTTATTTCTATAGCACATTTTTATAAAAAGGATGTTACTGAAAGTGCTTTACCAGATGTCAAAGAATGGTTACAAGCAAAGAAAAAAAAATAAAATTGGATAAGAAGATAAGAAGCCTAAGGATAATTCTACAAGGCTATGTGACATGATATCATTCAGAAAATGTGCTGCTTCTCTTGACCCCAAATTTAATACACTTGTGTTGCACAAGTAAATGTTAAGGTAGGACTGTAAAAAAGTACATTTGGCAACAGAGAATGAAGTATTCCTCTTCGTCATGTTCTTACAGTATGACATTGATTCATCCATTTGTTATTTGCTTTCTTAAATATGGATTGATTATTTCCATGAAAAAGTAATTTCAGCACAAATCTTCTTTTTTAGGCTGCTCCCGTTAGGGGTTGCCACAGCAGGTCATCTTCTTACATATCTTTCTGTCCTCTGCATCTTGTTCTGTTACACCCATCACCTGCATGTCCTCTCTCACCACATCCATAAACCTTCACTTAGGCCTCCCTCTTTTCCTCTTCCTTGGCAGCTCTATCCTTAGCATCCTTCTCCCAATATACCCAGCATCTCTCCTCTGTACATGTCCAAACCAACGCAATCTCGCCTCTCTGACTTTGTCTCCCAACCGTCCAACTTGAGATGACCCTCTAATGTACTCATTTCTAATCCTATCTATCCTTGTCACACCCAGTGCAAATCTTAGCATCTTTAACTCTGCTACCTCCAGCTCTGTCTCCTGCTTTCTGGTCAGTGCCACCGTCTCCAACCCATATAACATAGCTGGTCTCACTACCGACCTGTAGACCTTCCCTTTCACTCTTGCTGATACCCATCTGTCACAAATTACTTCTGATACTCTTCTCCACTGATTCCACCCTGCCTGCACTCTCTTTTTCACCTCTCTTCCACAACCCCCATTACTCTGTACTGTTGATCCCAAGTATTTAAACTCATCCACCTTCGCCAACTCTACTCCCTGCATCCTCACCATTCCACTGACCTCCCTCTCATTTTCACACATGTATTCTGTCTTGTTCCTACTGACCTTCATTCCTCTCCTATCTAGAGCATATCTCCACCTCTCCAGGGTCTCCTAAACCTGCTCCCTACTATTGCTACAGATCACAATGTCATCAGCAAACATCATAGTCCATGGGGACTCCCGTCTAATCTCGTCTGTCAACCTGTCCATCACCATTGCAAATAAGAAAGGGCTCAGAGACGGTCCTTGATGTAATCCCACCTCCAACTTGAATGCATCCGTCACTCCTACCGCAGACCTCACCACTGTCACACTTCCCTCATACATTTCCTGTACAACTCTTACATACTTCTCTGCCACTCCCGACTTCCTCATACAATATCACAGCTCCTCTCAAGGCACCCTGTCATATGCTTTATCCAGGTCCACAAAGACACAATGCAACTCCTTCTGGAATCTCTAAACATCTCCATCAACATCCTCAGAGTAAACATTGCATCTGTGGTGCTCTTTCTTGGCATGAAACCATACTGCTGCTCACTAATCATCACCTCACTTCTTAAAGTAGCTTCCACTACTCTTTCCCATAACTTCATGCTGTGGCTCATCAATTTTATTCCCCTGTAGTTACTGCAGTCCTGCACATCCTACTTACAGTAATCCCTCCTCCATCGCGGGGGTTGCGTTCCAGAGCCACCCGCGAAATAGGAAAATCCGCGAAGTAGAAACCATATGTTTATATGGTTATTTTTAGAATGTCATGCTTGGGTCACAGATTTGCGCAGAAACACAGGAGGTTGTAGAGAGACAGGAACGTTATTCAAACACTGCAAACAAACATTTGTCTCTTTTTCAAAAGTTTAAACTGTGCTCCATGACAAGACAGAGATGACAGTTCTGTCTCACAATTAAAAGAATGCAAACATATCTTCCTTTTCAAAGGAGTGCAAAGCAAGCAGTCAAAAAAAAAATCAATAGGGCTTTTTGGCTTTTAAGTATGCGAAGCACCGCCGGTACAAAGCTGTTGAAGGCGGCAGCTCACACCCCCTCTGTCAGGAGCAGGAAGAGACAGAGAGAGAGAGAGAGCCACAGAAAAACAAAGTCAAAAATCAATACGTGCCCTTTGAGCTTTTAAGTATGCGAAGCACCGGTGCAGCATGTCCTTCAGGAAGCAGCTGCACACAGCCCCCCTGCTCACACCCCCCTACGTCAGCGCAAGAGAGAGAGAGAGAGAAAGAAAGTAAGTTGGGTAGCTTCTCAGCCATCTGCCAATAGCGTCCCTTGTATGAAATCAACTGGGCAAACCAACTGAGGAAGCATGTACCAGAAATTAAAAGACCCATTGTCCGCAGAAACCCGCGAAGCAGCGAAAAATCCGCGATATGTATTTAAATATGCTTACATATAAAATCCGCGATGGAGTGAAGCCGCGAAAGGCGAAGCGCGATATAGCGAGGGATCACTGTATTCTTAAATATTGGCACCAGTACACTTCTTCTCCACTCCTCAGGCATCCACTCACTTTCCAAGATTCCATTAAACAATCTGGTTAAAAACTCCACTGCCATCTCTCATAAACACTTCCATGCTTCCAAAGGTATGTCATCTGGACCAACAGCCTTTCCATTTTTCATCCTCTTCATAGCTCTCCTTACTAATCCGTTGTACTTCCTGATTCACTATCTCCACATCATCCAACCACTTCTCTCTCTCATTCTCTTCATTCATCAGCCTCTCAAAGTACTCTTTCCATCTGCTCAACACACTCTCCTCGATTGTGAGTACGTTTCCATCTTTATCCTTTATCACCCTAACCTGCTGCACATCTTTCCCAGCTTGATCCCTCTGTCTAGCCAATCGCTACAGGTTCTTTTCTCCCTCCTTAGTGTCCAACCTCTTATACAACTCATTATAAGCCTTTTCCTTAGCCTTCACCACCTCTCTCTTCACCTTGCGCCTTATCTCCTTGTACTCTTGTCTACTTTATGCATTTCTCTGACTATCCCACTTTTTCTTTGCCATCTTCTTCCTCTGTATACTCTCCTGTATTTCCTCATTCCACCACCAGGTTTCCTTTTCCTCCTTCCTCTTTCCAGATGTCATGCCAAGCACCCTTCTTGCTGTCACCCTTACTACATCTACTGTAGTTTCCCAGCTGTCTGGTAACTCGTCACTGCCACCCAGTGCCTGTCTAACCTCCTGCCTAAACTCAACCTTGCAGTCTTCCTTTTTCAACTTCCACGATTTGATCATAGGCTCTGGCCTAACTCTCTTCCTCTTCTTGATCTTCAACATCATCCTACAGACCACCATCCTAGGCTGCTTAGCTACACTTTCCCCTGCCACCACTTTGCAGTCTTTAATCTCCTTCAGATCAACGCTTCTGCATAGGATGTAATCTACCTGTGTGCATCTTCCTCCACTCTTTTATGTAACCCTATGTTCCTCCCTCTTCTTAAAATACGTATTCACCACAGCCATGTCCATCCTTTTGGCAAAATCCACTATCCTCTGACCTTCCTCATTCCTCTCCTTGACACCATACCTACCCATCACCTCCTTGTCTCCACTGTTCCCTTCACCAACATGTCCATTGAAATCTACTCCAATCACAACTTTCTGTCCCTTGGGTACACTGTTCAGCACTTCATCCAACTCACTCCAAAAATCTTCTTTCTCACCCATTGCACACCCAACTTGCGGTGCAAATGCACTAACAATATTCATCATCACACCTCCAATTTCCAGCTTCACAATCATTACTCTGCCTGACACTCTTTTCACCTCCAAAACACTCTTGACATACTGTTCCTTCAGAATAATTCCTACCCCATTTCTCCTCCCATCCACACCATGATAAAACAATTTGAATCCACCTCCAATCCACCTGGCCTTATTCCCCTTCCATTTATTCTCTTGCACTCACAATATATCAACCTTCCTTCTCTCCATCATATCTGCTAACTCTCTCTCCTTACCAGTCATACTGCCAACATTCAAAGTTACTACCCTCAGTTCTGCTCTCTTTACTTTCCTCCTCTCCTCCTGCCTCCTGACACGTCTCCCCCGTCTTCTTTTCCTTCTTCGGCCAACAGTAGCCCAATTTCCGCCAACACCCTGTTGGCTAACAGTACTAGTGGCGATTGTTGTAAACCCGGGGCTTGACCAATGCGGTATGGAAATTTGTATTGTTGTCCGCATATTGATTTGGCAAAAGTTTACACCGGATGCCCTTTCTGACGTAACCCTCCCCATTTATCTGGGGTTGGGACTGGCACAAAGAAACACACTGGCTTGTGCATCCCCTGTGGTTGGGTTTAATTTCAACACAAATGTTAAAAAAAAAATATAAGCATCTTATAAAATTATTCATATTCAGTGTCTGGTTTGGTGTTTGCTTGTTTTTAATGAGATATACGTTTAGTATGTCTGTGGTGCATGTATTTTAATCAAATAGATAGAGTAATGCTCTTGCAATTTCAGGTGGGACGTAGGTATCGTGGCAGAGTGGCTCAGGGGTGATCCCACATCCAAGTGGACATGTGTGAGTTTGACATGTTCTCTTGTTAGCACTGGAGCCATGATTGCTGCACCTGCATCCTACAGGTTTTAAAAAAGAAACCAAGGTGCAAGAAAAGGAGGGAATAAAAAAGGAATGAAGTAAAACAACTGAAACATGAGTAAGCATAGTAGCAGTTGTCTGAGCCAGTTGAAGAGAGAAAAGGCAGAGCAGTCAGGAAGCCTTATGGAGGAGCAAACGATCGACGCTCCAGGGATGGATTGTTACCCATTGATTTAATGGAGGAGTGGATATGATGGTGGTGTAATCCTCCTTAGGGATGCTTAGAATGCAGGGAGAGAGTAAGAGAAGATGGGAGGACAGCCAACTCTGAGCAGTCTGGCACACTCTGACAGAGGCAGCCAAGACAGGAATCTGAAGCTGCTGGTGTCACCACCATCTGAACAATCAGTTGGGTGAACTGGGGAGAGTGGAAGACAGGCCAGCCTTAGGTGAAAGCAGAGTAAGGACCCGATTACTGTGCATGATTTTATTCCAGTTTTATCTTTGGATTATTTATTGAATATTTAACTCATCGACTCTCACAGATTTTATGGATTATTTATTCACTTGTCGAAGATTGTTTGCACTGAACGTTTGGACACTTTTTATTATTTTGATTGAAATAAAAGCATTTAAACACTTTGCACCAACCCCTTATTGCCTGTGTATGTCCTCATTTACCCGGCTCATCCTCAGTTATGTTATTGACGGTTCTGAGTTCAACAGGCTCCTGGAAGCAACCAGGGATCTTTGAGCCAACTCAGACCGTCACAGTTTCTACCCACATTAAAGTGAAATAAACAAATAAATATAATTTCCAAACTCAATAAGTGTACAGTTCTGTATGAATGAGACTAAATTCTTTAATATCTCTTAAACCATATCATAATTACTAAAACTAATCTATAAAAACTAAACTGAATCTAAAAATAAATTATGAAGGTCTGAAATTCTAAGTAAGATCTGAAATAATACAGAAGTGAAAAACATTATAAAAAGGGAAAATGATAATGACCTTGATGTTGACTAATGTTTCCTCTGATGTGCAGTGTGTGTAGTTGTTCCTGTGAGTGGTGTGTTCAGCTTAAAGTTTCAGCACACATATTCTCGTAGTGCATAAAGAAGAGAGTTACAAAATGAACCCATTGGAAGGTTTACTATGGATTGATGGTACAAAGGCCCACCTCCCAGAAATCAATCATTAAAACTTGGCATGGAAAGCCCTCAGGCGAATCTTTTGAAAATTTACATTAAAGAGACCCAAGTATTTTGTGTTATACGTATTATTTTTGCATAGTTTGCCATTTATTTCATTTGAAGTACCTGGTTTGTGAAACATGGTGAAGCAATACTGTGCGGCCAAATATTTGATTAGTTGAGATTTGAAGAAAAAAAGCCCTAAAATCTGATTGGAGTTTAAGCTGTTGAATCAGGGAAGAACTTCAGAAACAGCACAGCAGGTTAAGATGACAGAGGCCCACCCCAAGCACAATGTTTTTATTTAGAATGTTATGTAAAGCATAGCAGGAAAATCTGGTTTCTGCAAAATGGTCAAATGCACACTTTTGTATAAAGTGGGTTAATTAATGTGGACTGTGGAGCATGATGGATTATGATATGGAGATGAAATCAGTCTTTACTGCCAAGTCTATCCTTGTCAGACTTAGTTTACAGTGAGCCAGAACATTTTCTAAACCCTGCTATCAGTTGTTAGATTGCCGATGTTTTAATTTTTTTCCTCGGTTAGGCTCTGGTGGATTAGGTAGAGACAATAATGAATGAATGGATAGATGGAAAACATTATTTAATAATGAATGAATGGATAGATGGAAAACATTATTTGATGAAAATTAACAAAGATTTTGGATGGTTGACAAATTTGTCAAGTCAAGAGTGTGACTCTGCTTTCATGCTCTGATGCAAGTATGAAGTTGGGATTTGTACAAATTTCAAATCAACTTGAATGATTTTTACTAATCTATTATGTGCTATTTAAAGTGTTTTCAGTAAATTTGGTAAATTGCCTATGAAATTATTTTACCTTCCATTCAAAGATAGCATAAAGCATATCTATACAGCTTGATAAACACATAAATGATTGAATGGACCGTATGTACCTGAACAGTTTAAATATGCATGTCACATTAATAAATACACTGCAAGTGTGATCTGTAATACATACAGTTTTCAGATTATTACAAACATATACATAATTATATAACAGTAAGTAGTGATCAAAGGCTAAATTAACTACAAATTTTTTGTCACATTGAGGAAACATTGTGGTTGGCTGTCCCTCCTTTTTCACTAAATTGCTATTCATTTTATGGCAATCTAGCCTAATGAACACAACAGCATTCAGCAGCCTAAACAGAACACATTTTAACCCTGACAAACAGCAACAAATTGGTTGTTAAGTGGGATGATACCATTTAGGGGTATTTTGAGCATGGAACTGATAGTAATAGTGTGTAATCAATGACACAGCAGTGTGGTTTGTGGAACTCGATTACAGGGAACAAACTGAACCGTTTTAAAAATATTTTAAAGAAGTCAATAAAGAGGCTGAGAACTTTGACATGCTGAAAAAATGCAAATCAAACAAGAGAGTTTAATTGTTTATCTATGTTTTGAATGTCTACCAGGTTTTGTGAATCTCCTGCCATCCTAAGGTACTGTGAATTATATGATCCAAACTTTGAGATGGCCAGTGCTGGAGAAGTAAACAGCCTGCTTCCTTAATTGATAGACGCTGTGGTCATGCGAGTGACACAATTTTTAAAACATTAAGAAGATAACAGTCTCTAGATGGCTTGTGCAAAAAGAGCCCAACGGAGTCTTTTATAGGCATGTGCTCTTAATCCTTATATATAATTTCATAGTATCCGTATGTATGGTGTTCGTGTCAATACGCCGTATGTATGGTGTTCGCGTCAATACCTCGACTCAATACCAGTTAGAAGCATGAGTAATGACGGCTGGGTATTAACAACGGTCATTGTTTAAATTTTAGCTTGTCTCAGATCTAAAATGAGTGACGATCGCAATGCAGCCACAAAAGCAGCGGCCGCGGAAAGGATGCATAGGAAACAAAGTTACATGACTGATAAGGAACATAGACTTGCTAATGTGACCAGACGTACACAACGTGCACAACAAACCGATGAGCAGCGTGTGGCTACATATGCTACTAACGCTGGAAGAAATCGTGCAAATCGGGCACAAAGGACAGATGAAGAACGTGCGCTACAGAATGCTACTAACGCTGAAAGAAATCGTGCCAGCCATGCACAAGCGACTGAACAAGCTCGAGCAGCCGCAAATGCAGCACAGGTTGAAAGACATCGAGCAGCCCGTGCCTTGCGGCGTGAAAATGCTCAGTGGCACGGCATTGCCATGTGCAATCACACAGATATTATTGAGGACAAAGTTCCGGGGCACCACTCTGGTGCATTTGACAACCTGTGCAAACATTGCAACTCATTCAGCTTCACCTGTGAGAACAAGCAACGTGGAGAATACAACTGCTGCCATAAAGGTCGAGTTCGAATTATCCCTTACAGATACCCTGACAGGCTTAAGAACCTGTTGACATATTTAGACCCAAACTCCAAGCATTTCTTGGAAAATAGATAGATAGATCTTTATTGTCATTGTCACTTTTACAAAGGAACAACGAAATTGAAGGTGCAATCGACTCAGTGTGAGGAATAAGAGTTAAAAAGACAAAAAGACAAGAAGAGAGAAAAAATAACAAACCGAATAGTAATAAATATACAAATTGCACTTGTTGACTTAAGGTCTATATTGCACATTGGTAGAATAATATGGAGCAGTTTTATTCTGACTTCAGGGCCATGATTGCTTTCGGATAAAAGCTGTTTTTAAGGCGGCTTGTCCTAGTTTTCATAGCTCTGTATCTCTTGCCCGATGGCAAAAGCTGGAAGAGGCAATGACCGGGATGTGATGAATCCTGTGAAATGTCAATTGCTTTTTTGCGGCATCGGGACGTGTAGATTTGCTCCAGAGTGGGGAGGGTACAACCAATTGTTCTCTCAGCTGTCCTGACGACCCTGTGGAGCGCTTTCTTTTCTGAGGATATCAGAAAGTACAACAGTGCATTAGCTTGTGCATCCATGGGCGCACAAATATCCCTGCCTCCAGGCAATGGCCCATATTGTTACAAAATACATGGCCAAATATACCATCAATTTGGACCCTTGCACCCCAGAGACAGTGAAACACCAAAATTTGCTCAAATCTATATATTAGAACAAAATCATTTCAGGGACTTAAAAAAACAAATAATTCTTTTCAGAGAAAGTGTTGATTTCACAAACGTATAATTTGTAGCCCGATTCGATTGGGTTCCCAGTCGCTAGTTCCAAAATATCTTTGCTATGTACATTGTAGATACAGTACACATTTCTAAACATTGGTCTAATAATCAACTTTTGGGAATATTTGAGAACAAGCTAGACTTTTGTCTCCTTTAATTGCTAAGTTTTTGTAGAATTTTTCCATTTCTGCATGCATTTTGTATGTTGTTTTTTAGAGTTCTTTATTATCCATCCATCCATCCATTTTCCAAACCACTGAATCCAAACACAGGGTCACGGGGGTCTGCTGGAGCCAATCCCAGCCAACACAGGGCAGGAACCAACCCCAGGCAGGGTGCCAACCCACCGCAGGACACACACAAACACAGACACACACCAAGCACACACTACAGCCAATTTAGAATCGCCAATCCACCTAACCTGCATGTCTTTGGACTGTGGGAGGAAACCAGAGCGCTTGGAGGAAACCCACGCAGACACAGGGAGAACATGCAAACTCCACGCAGGGATGATCCAGGAAGCGAACCCAGGTCTCCTAACTGCACGGCAGCAGCGCTACCACTGGGCCACCATGCCACCAGAGTTCTTTATTGTTGAATGTTAATTTCTTAATCTGACTTTTTTATATGTCAGGTTTCATAACAAGTATAATTTAAATATTTGCACTCTGCCACCCTATTGTTTTTCCTATTTATTTTTAGATTGCTGCATTAGCTTACTATTTAAACTATTATTTATATACAGTATTACCTTTTCTGTAGTATACATTCACCTTCTTTCAAGTTTATTTTTCCTGTATATTTAGCTCGGTAATAAGAGGAAAATGAGGCTTAGTAGTCAAAGTAGGCTTCCAAATTAGAATATCCTTAAGCAAACAAAGCAAAGAGGAGCACAAAAAAATAAACTGTGCTCAAAAGTTCCAAAGAAAACAATGCATAAAAACAGTCGATGGAAAGATGGAAAAAATCCTTCAGAATTTCAACATTTCAGATTTACAGAAATAAACTCTATTGAGTATAAAAAGTTCAAAAGAGCAAACAATCCAACCATGCTTTCAGATCCTTTCTAATAGTATCGCAAAATGGCCACAAGGACTATGTAACAGTGCCACTCCAACCATGTCACCACAGCAATTAGAAATTTACTGCACTATTGTATGTACATATAATACCAAATGTCAATTGAACCCTGTTCATAGGTGTTCATTTTATTTACACATAGACTTGGAAAATTGTCGTTTTAAATGTAATATTTAGCAAGAAAAGCAGCTTTCTTTAGTCATGAAACATACTCCACAATTAAATGTATAAGTAATTTATGCAAAATATAAGGCTTATTGGCAATCACTTAATCGTGGCAGATTGTTTTCAAATTTTTATTTTCCTAACTTTCCTAACTTTCACTGCTGTGAACTCTCTTTAAACCCCTGTAATCCAAACTTTCTGCTGGTTCCTTTTCAATGGAGATGAAAGCCAATCCATTCAATTTCTTTTGAGACATAGCTGTTCTTAAAAAAATGAAGACTAAAGAAGATAAAAATGGCCCAATGTGATTTAACCAATTACAGTGTCTGCTAAAATCAGTTTGTCCTGCCAAGTGCAAGAAATGCGACAGTGGGCCAAGTTTTCCTTTGAATGTGACAAATGTGTCTCTGTGAGACCAGGCAGAAGTCAAATAAAATTAAAACAGGAAATTTGATCTTTTCCGTTATTATCAGGTTTAATGACAAAAAAATCAGATTATACCTTTTAAAATATATTTTGTTACCACAGGCTGGTGCAATAGATACCAATAATCAGCAACAATTACTGTATGCTAATATCTTCAGCATCCTCTGAAATTAGGCTAATAAAAGACAGCAAAGGAGAGAACAGCAAAAATACCAGGTAATGTTATGTAAGGCGAGGTCTGTCTGAGGGAAGTGAATGAAAAGTGGACCAGAAGACAGATAAAATCAGGGTCCAGGAACCTAGCTAGGGTCATAACCAGAAAGAAATCAATCACCAAAAACAAATACTACCTAATACTCTTAGTCAATAAACACATGAAGGTGTCTTTTTTGCCCTCAACTAAAAATCAAAATCACTAAACAATTCACAAATTAGTTTATTTATCCAAAATCTTGGACAACTTGGAAATCCACACTAACCTTTTTACCATTGACTACCACCCTTCACACCGTAGCAATGAGATAGCAATCGGTAAATGAAACTCCCAAAAGTGGCAGTGTTCTCAAGAAAACAAAATAGAGGCATGCCAAAACATAAAATTGTTTGAAGACCTTCAAAACTGCTCTCAAAATGAAAAATATAGAACAAAATCTCTTGTATTTCAAAACCACAAGAGCCCTTGGGATATTCTTATAGATATAATCATCATTAAAATTGAGTAAAGTGCAGCACCCATTGGCATACCACCAAAGGATGGGCCTGTCCTTAAAGAACATCTTGACGAGTTACTACAATTCCCAACTTTAATGCTGCCTAGTGACCTCCATTTCACGTTCGCCATCTGTCAACTTGAGGTGCTGGCACCATCTTGACTCTGCAAAACAAAATCTCATGTAAGACCGGCATTGCATTGGTTTCCATCCATCCATCCATCCTCTTCCGCTTATCCGAGGTCGGGTCGCAGGGGCAGCAGCTTGAGCAGAGATGCCCAGACTTCCCTCTCCCCAGCCACTTCTTCTAGCTCTTCCAGGAGAATCTCAAGGCGTTCCCAGGCCAGCCAGGAGACATAGTCCCTCCAGCATGTCCTGGGTCTTTCCCGGGGCCTCCTCCCGGTTGGACGTGCCCAGAACACCTCACCAGGGAGGCGTCCAGGAGGCATCCTGATCAGATGCCCGAGCCACCTAATCTAACTCCTCTCGATGCGGAGGAGCAGCAGCTCTACTCTGAGACACTCCCGGATGACTGAGCTTCTCACCATATCTTTAAGGGAGAGCCCAGACACCCTGCGGAGGAAACTCATTTCAGCCGCTTGTATTTGCGATCTCGTTCTTTCGGTCACTACCCATAGCTCATGACCATAGGTGAGGGTAGGAACATAGATCGACTGGTAAATTGAGAGCTTTGCCTTACGGCTCAGCTCCTTTTTCACCACGACAGACCGATGCAATGCCCGCATCACTACAGATGCCGCACCGATCCACCTGTCGATCTCACGCTCCATTCTTCCCTCACTCGTGAACAAGACCCCGAGATACTTGAACTCCTCCACTTGGGGCAGGATCTCGCTCCCAACCCTGAGAGGGCACTCCACCCTTTTCCGGCTGAGGACCATGGTCTCGGATTTGGAGGTGCTGATTCCCATCCCAGCCACTTCACACTCAGCTGCGAACCGATTCAGAGAGAGCCGAAGATCACGGCCTGATGAAGCAAACAGGACAACATCATCTGCAAAAAGCAGTGACCCAATCCTGAGTCCACCAAGCCGGACCCCCTCAACACCCTGGCTGCACCTAGAAATTCTGTCCATTAAAGTTATGAACAGAAGCGGTGACAAAGGGCAGCCCTGGCGGAGTCCAACTCTCACTGGAAACGGGTTCGACTTACTGCCGGCAATGCGGACCAAGCTCTGACACCGATCATACAGGGACCGAATGGCTCTTATCAGGGGGTCCGGTACCCCATACTCTCGGAGTACCCCCCACAGGATTCCCCGAGGGACACGGTCGAACGCCTTTTCCAAGTCCACAAAACACATGTAGACTGGTTGGGCGAACTCCCATGCACCCTCCAGGACCCTGCTAAGGGTGTAGAGCTGGTCCACTGTTCCACGACCAGGACGAAAACCACACTGTTCCTCCTGAATCCGAGGTTCGACTATCCGACGGACCCTCCTCTCCAGAACCCCCAAATAGACTTTTCCAGGGAGGCTGAGGAGTGTGATCCCTCTGTAGTTGGAACACACCCTCCGGTCCCCCTTCCTGAAGAGGGGGACCACCACCCCGGTCTGCCAATCCAGAGGCACTGTCCCTAATGTCCATGCGATGTTGCAGAGACGTGTCTTCCAAGACAGCCCTACAACATCCAGAGCCTTGAGGAACTCCGGGCGTATCTCATCCACCCCCGGAGCCCTGCCACCAAGGAGTTTTTTGACCACCTCGGTGACCTCAGTCCCAGAGATGGGGGAGCCCACCTCCGAGTCCCCAGGCTCTGCTTCCTCATTGGAAGGCGTGTTAGTGGGATTGAGGAGGTCTTCGAAGTACTCCCCCCACCGACCCACAACGTCCCGAGTCGAGGTCAGCAGCACACCATCCCCACCATACACAGTGTTGACACTACACTGCTTCCCCCTCCTGAGACGCCGGACGGTGGACCAGAATCTCCTCGAAGCCGTCCGAAAGTCATTCTCCATGGCCTCTCCAAACTCCTCCCATGCCCGAGTTTTTGCCTCAGCAACCACCGAAGCCGCATTCCGCTTGGCCTGCCGGTACCTACCAGCTGCCTCCAGAGTCCCACAGGACAAAAGAGACCGGTAGGACTCCTTCTTCAGCTTGACGGCATCCTTCACCGCCGGTGTCCTCCAATGGGTTCGGGGATTGCCGCCACGACATGCACCGACTACCTTACGGCCACAGCTCCGGTCAGCCGCCTCAACAATAGAGGCACGGAATATGGCCCATTCGGACTCAATGTCCCCCACCTCCCTCGGGACATGGTCAAAGTTCTGCCGGAGGTGGGAGTTGAAGCTACTTCTGACTGGGGGCTCTGCCAGACGTTCCCAGCAGACCCTCACAACACGTTTGGGCCTACCAGGCCTGACCGGCATCCTCCCCCACCATCGGAGCCAACTCACCACCAGGTGGTGATCAGTTGACAGCTCCGCCCCTCTCTTCACCCGAGTGTCCAAGACATGTGGCCGCAAGTCCGACAACACGACCACAAAGTCGATCATTGAACTCAGGCCTAGGGTGTCCTGGTGCCAAGTGCACATATGAACACCCCTATGCTTGAACATGGTGTTCGTTATGGACAATCCATGACGAGCACAGAAGTCCAATAACAAAACACCACTCGGGTTCAGATCGGGGGGGCTATTCCTCCCAATCACACCCTTAACCAGGTCTCACTGTCATTGCCCACGTGAGCATTGAAGTCTCCCAGCAGTACGAGGGAGTCCCCAGAAGGTATGCCCTCTAGCACCCCCTCCAGGGACTCCAAAAAGGGTGGGCACTCCAAACTGCTGTTTGGTGCATACACACAAACAACAGTTAGGACCCGTCCCCCCACCCGAAGGCGGAGGGAGGCTACCCTCTCGTCCACCGGGGTAATCCCCAACGTACAGGCTCCAAGTCGGGGGGCAATAAGTATGCCCACACCAGCTCGGCGCCTCTCACCGGGGGCAACTCCAGAGTGGTACAGAGTCCAGCCCCTCTCAAGGAGATTGGTTCCAGAGTCCAAGCTGTGCGTCGAGGTGAGCCCTACTATATCTAGCCGGAACCTCTCAACCTCACGCACAAGCTCAGGCTCCTTCCCCTTCAGAGAGGTGACATTCCACGTCCCAAAAGCCAGCTTCTGTAGCCGAGGATCGGATCGCCAAGGTCCCCGCCTTCGGCCACCACCCAACTGACACTGCACCCGACCTCCTTGGCCCCTCCCATAGGTGGTGAGCCCATAGGAAGGGGGACCCACGTTGCCTCTTCGGGCTGTGCCCGGCCGAGCCACATGGGTGCAAGCCCGGCCACCAGGCGCTCGCCATTGAGCCCCACCTCCAGGCCTGGCTCCAGAGTGGGGCCCTGGTGACCCACGTCCGGGCGAGGAAAACGCCGTCCAAATTTTTTATTCGTCATAGGAGTTTATATTGAACCGCACTTTGTCTCATCCCTCACCTAGGACCAGTTTGCCTTGGGTGGCCCTACCAGGGGCATAATGCCCCTGACAACAGAACTCCTAGGATCACTGGGACACGCAAACCTCTCCACCACGATAAGGTGGCGGTTCGAGGAGAGGTGCATTGGTTTCATATTTACTATTTTTAGTGAAATTATTTTGTCTCATTTTTTGAGGACGACAATATTAATGCAACTGAAGCCAATGATCTGTTATTATGGTTTGATAAATATTTATATGTAGTAGACAAAATTTATCAGATACTGCATATATATATATATATATATATATATATATATATAATATTCATGGCATTCGTAGTCAGAATCACAATCTGATTGTATGGGTGGTTACCTACTGTACCAGGTAACGCTTGTGGTTGGTCTGCAAGCCAGCAAACATCCGCCACGGTGCTCTCTTTCAGTTGCGAGAAGCAGATCATAGAATGTTGCAAAGTTTTACTGTCATATAATGCAAAGAGTACGCAACACGTGTTTTGCCCTAATTCTGGGCTCATCAGGCAAACGCTGACGTCCGAGGTTCGATAAATATATATACAGTATATTGTCAAAAATGAGCGCATGGAGAGAAGTCTAAGGACCCGACACGCACCATAGAAAGCTGTGCCGGGGAGCAAGGGCAGCGTACTAACCTTTCTTTCTTTATTCCTTCAGAAAGAACAAAGCACCACCACCCACCATAAAACAGACCGGACGACTAAAGGATCTGCTACGCTTCCGGGTTTCTTTCTACCTTCTGGAACTTTGTTAAAATTATTGACCCTGAATTCTTTGTTTTGGATAGAGTATATGGGGATAAAAACCCCAAACCTTTATAAGTCTTGTGTGCTTCTTTTATTATGTATATATATATATATATATATATATATATAGTATATATGCACGTATAAGTTGGGTTTCAAAACCTGAAAAATCAATCACAAAATCAGACCCCGACTTATATACCCATTCAAAAATGTGACTTTTTTTTTACATCTTCTTGCCTCCTCCACTCTCACATCAGTTTCTCAGATGCATCGAATTTTGTTGCAGCAGCAGCACAGTTACCAATTTCTTTTGCAACTTCAACGACATTTAATTTGAAACCACCTTCATATTTTCTTCTGATCGAATGCTTAATCATAGATAAGGGATGCTCTTGCGATTAAGATGTATAGGGTGTGAGATACAAAAAACACAAATCAGTGCAATCATTGCTTCAGAATAGTTCGGGTATTACTGTATAGTCATGTAGGCACAATAGAAAGAGAGAGAGGTTAGGAGCGCGCGCTGATACAGCACATTGCCGCAACCACATAGAAAAAAAGGCAGTGTGCTCTGTGGTTACTCTGTCAATTGGGCGTTAGCATATCATAATCCCTTGTACAAATAGTGTGAGTTTTCCACAATTTATATGACGACATTATAAAATGCCAGAAATTATACTGTAAAATCAAGTCCTGACTTATCCATGGGAGAACCAATACGCAAGTATATACGGTGTGTGTATGTATATACATATATATATATATATATATATATATATATATATATATATATATATATATATATATATATATATATATATATATATGTTTATATATATATATATATACATACAGTAATCCCTCGCTATATCGCGCTTCGCCTTTCGCAGCTTCACTCCATCGCGGATTTTATATGTAAGCATATTTAAATATATATCGCGGATTTTTCGCTGCTTCGCGGGTTTCTGCGGACAATGGGTCTTTTAATTTCTGGTACATGCTTCCTCAGTTGGTTTGCCCAGTTGATTTCATACAAGGGACGCTATTGGCAGATGGCTGAGAAGCTACCCAGCTTACTTTTCTCTTTCTTTTGCTCTGACTTTCTGTTGCACTGCACTGTTTGCACACCTAGACGATACGGACGCTCGTCTAAAAATGCTGAAAGATTATCTTCACGTTGTGATCTTTTGTGCAGCTGCTTCCTGAAATGACATACTGCACGGAGCTTCGCATACTTAAAAGCTCGAAGGGCACGTATTGATTTTTGATTGAAAAACAAACTCTGTCTCACTTTGTCTGCTCCTAACGGAGGGGGTGTGAGCTGCCGCCTTCAACAGCTTTGTGCCGCGGTGCTTCACATACTTAAAAGAAAAACAGCCCTATTGACCTGTTTGCTTTTCTCTCTATCTCTGTGACAGTCACTGCTCCTGACAAGCACTCCTTTGAAGAGGAAGATATGTTTGCATTCTTTTAATTGTGAGACGGAACTGTCATCTCTGTCTTGTCATGGAGTACAGTTTAAACTTTTGAAAAAGAGACAAATGTTTGTTTGCAGTGTTTGAATAAAGTTCATGTCTCTCTACAACCTCCTGTGTTTCTGCGCAAATCTGTGACCCAAGCATGACAATATAAAAATAACCATATAAACATATGGTTTCTACTTCGCGGATTTTCTTATTTCGCGGGTGGCTCTGGAACGCAACCCCCGCGATGGAGGAGGGATTACTGTATCTATACTAATAAAAGGCAAAGCCCTCACTGACTGACTCACTGACTGACTGACTGACTCACTCATCACTAATTCTCCAACTTCCCGTGTAGGTAGAAGGCTGAAATTTGGCAGGCTCATTCCTTACAGCTTACTTACAAAAATTAGGCAGGTTTCATTTCGAAATTCTACGCGTAATGGTCATAACTGGAACCTGTTTTTTGTCCATATACTCTAATGGAGGAGGCGGAGTCACGTATCGCGTCATCACACCTCCTACGTAATCACGTGAACTAAAAACAAGGAAGAGATTTACAGCACGAGTCAAACGCGGGAACGAAGGTAAATGACGTTAATTTTTGAGTGTCTTTTAATACTGTGTAAGCATACATATTAACACATGTGCAATTAAACGTGTGCATTTACGGGGTGATTTCTCAGGCTTAAAAGCTCGCCTTTTATCAAACGCGGGAACAAAGGTAAATAACGTTAATTGTTGAGTGTCTTTTAATACTGTGTAAGTATACATATTAACACGTGCAATTAAACATGTGCATTTACGGGGTGATTTCTCAGGCTTAAAAGCTCGCCTTTTATTAAAGAGGTAAATGCAAACTGTTTTCATTCTGAAGGGCACAAACCACATTAGATTTCATGCTCAAGAGTAAACTCAGCATACAGCTTGGTCATATTACAACCGGTTCATTTTTGTCAGTTTAAAAAGGTTTACTTTTCTTCTTAATAAAATTTTTAAAGCAGTACTTCGCCGCTGCGAAGCGCGGGTATTTTGATATATATCAAAATATATCGCGTCATCACGCCTCCCACGTAAGCACGTGAACTGACCCGCTGCCATTTGCAATGCCATATTCGCGAGATACAAGTTTAATGAGAAGACACGAGGTATGGACATCGCAACATCACACAAGACAGCGGCTCACGTGAAGTGACTGAACGCAGCAGGAGTGATCACTTCGATGAATCAAACCTGTTCAAAAAACACATTACACAATTGATAAGGTACAAAAACAATATGAAACCGATTGTGGATTTGCGTACAGCCACTGAAACTTTGTGACGGCACGAGACTTCAGGTCACGTGTCTGCAAAAGAACGTCATTGAGGCAACTATTTTTACTGGCGGTGGCTCAGGGGAGAGAGTTTGTATTCCTCGCATCCCCGTTATACCCTCTGATCTCCCATTTCAATTCAAACGCCTACAATTTCCACTAAGGCTCTGCTTCGCAATGACAATTAATAAGTCTCAGGGACAGACCCTACAAAAGGTTGGCATTGATTTGAGGCAAGACTGATTTTCACATAGCAAACTGTACGTTGCATGCTCAAGAGTAAGCTCAGAACACAGCTTGGTCATATTACAAGCAGAGGGGCGAATTGACAACGTGATATACAAAGAGATCCTTAACAAATAATTATTGATTCATTTTCCCTCAATTTAAAAAGGTTTACTTTTCTTCTTAATAAAATTTTTAAAGCAGTACTTCGCCGCTGTGAAGCACGGTTATTTTGATATATATCAAAATATATTGCATCATCACGCCTCCCACGTAAGCACGTGAAGTGACCCGCTGCTGTTTGCAATGCCATATTCGCGAGATACAAGTTTAATGAGAAGACACGAGGTACAAACGACAGTTTGGATCACTGTGTAACAGAGTTAAAATTGCTGTAGCAAGAAACTTTTAACTGCCGGGTCATTAAATAAACCCGTGGACATCGCAACATCACACAAGACAGCGGATCACGTGAAGTGACTGAACGCAGCAGGAGTGATCACTTCGATGAATCAAACCTGTTCAAAAAACAAATAACACAATTGATAAGGTACGAACAGAATATGAAACCGATTGTAGATTTGCGTACAGCCACTGAAACTTTGTGACGCCACGAGACTTCAGGTCACGTGTCTGCAAAACAACCTCATTGAGGCAACTATTTTTACTGGCGGTGGCTCAGGGGAGAGAGTTTTTATTCCTCGCATCCCCGTTATACCCTCTGATCTCCCATTTCAATTCAAACGCCTACAATTTCCACTAAGGCTCTGCTTCGCAATGACAATTAATAAGTCTCAGGGACAGACCCTACAAAAGGTTGGCATTGATTTGAGGCAGGACTGCTTTTCACATGGCCAACTGTACGTTGCATGCTCAACAGTAAGCTACCACACAGCTTGGTCATATTACAAGCAGAGGGGCGAACTGACAACGTGCTATACAAAGAGATCCTTAACAAATAATTATTGATACATTTTCCCTCGGTTTAAAAAGGTTTACTTTTCTTCTTAATAAAAATTTTAAAGCAGCACTTCGCCACTGCGAAGCACAGGTATTTTGATATATACATATATACATATATACATATATATATATATATATATATATATATATATATATATATATATGTGTGTGTCTGTGTGTATATATATGTATGTGTGTATATATATATATGTATGTGTATATGTATATATGTATACATGTGTGTGAATGTATGTGTATATATATGTTGACATATGTATATATATATATATATATATATGTATATATATGTGGATGTGTATATGTGTATGTATATATAATGTATATATGTGTATATGTAGATATGTGTATATGTAGATATGTATATATATGTATATATGTATATATGTGTATGTATATATATGTTTATGTGTGTGTGTGTATATATATTATATATATACGAGCTGTATATACCCGGCGTTGCCCGGGGCAGAAGTAACCTAATCGGTCAAACACTTACATATATACCAAAGTAAACCTAATCGGTTAAACAGCTTCATATATACAGAAGCGAACCTAATTGGTCAAACAGTTATGAATGTGCAGAATGATTTTACAAACATTATGCGTGTTAACAATCATTAAAAAGAAAAGATTGAGGAACTGTTCTTCTATATGTGATGAAGCCACTAATAAGACAGATTTTTTTCAGGACCCAGCTGTTTCATAACTAAACTACTGCCACCCCAAAGTAATGCCTAATAGTGGTTTTTGGGGTAGCTGTGGAATAAAAAGGGTGTTTTTTAGTCAGTAAGAATCTGACAGTACCCTTCAGTACGGGCTGAAGGGTGCCTATGTAAGGTTTTACATCCTTCCCGTATGGAAAAAAAAACATACTAAACTTTTTTTTCATCATTACAGATAATCTCAGTCAAATCGAAGTACGCATTCTCAATTTATTTTTATCTAATTTTTACTTTTTCACAAAGCCATCCCATGCCAATTTGTATGAATAAACTTTTGCTAGAGAGTTAGCAAAAGTTTATTCATGCACATATTTTAATACGGATAATCTATCTCTAATGAAGGTTCTCATTTTCATTCTAATTTAAAATAATAATAGATACTCATTTTTTTCTTCTGTTTTAGAAAAACCAATCTATGCCACCTACGTCTTCGTCAAGTCAGCTTCATCCAGCTTCATCACATATAGAAGAAGAGTTCCTCAATCTTTTCTTTTTAATGATTGTTAACACGCATAATCTTTGTAAAATTATTCTGCACATGCATAACTGTTTGACCAATTAGGTTCGCTTCTGTATATATGAAGCTGTTTCATCGATTAGGTTTGCTTTTGTATTTATGTAACTGTTTGACCAATTAGGTTTGCTTATGTATATAGATTAGCTGTTTGTCCGATTAGGTTCGCTTCTGTATATATGAAGCTGTTTATCCGATTAGGTTCGCTTTTTTTATATATGTAACTGTTTGACCGATTAGGTTTACTTTGGTATATATGTAAGTGTTTGACCGATTAGGTTACTTCTGCCCCGGGCAACGGCGGGTATATACAGCTCGTATATATATATAGCAAAATACCCGCGCTTCGCAGCGGAGAAGTAGTGTGTTAAAGAGGTTATGAAAAAAAAAGGAAACATTTTAAAAATAACGTAACATGATTGTCAATGTAATTGTGTTGTCATTGTTATAACTGTTGCTGTCTTTTATATATATATATATATATATATATATATATATATATATATATATATATATATATATATATATATATATTATATATATAATATACACACACACATAAACATTTATATACATATACATATATATACATATCTACATATACACATGTACATATATATACACACACATACATAAACACACACATAAGACTTACTGAGTGAAACGGGCTTTCATTGACAATCATGTTACGTTATTTTTAAAATGTTTCCTTTTTTTTTTCATAACCTCTTTAACACACTACTTCTCCGCTGCGAAGCGCGGGTATTTTGCTAGTATATATATATATATATATATATATACATATACACACATACATGCAGTTTTAATAACACAGAAATCAATATAAACATTAACATCATTATCATATGGGAATATGAAGTAATATATAAGAAGCACATTTCATATAAATATAAATTATTAAACAGTAAAATCTTCTTCTGTAATTTGCTACCGTGGCAATTTGTGTGTCTGTCCAGGATTTTAAATGACCTGTAGCTCGCAAACCGTTGCACCTATACACTTGAAATGTGGTACACATACAGTACGTCACGTCTACTATCCGCTTTATGGGTGATGATTGTTTTAGTCTTTTTATCTTTATTTTATTTTATTGTACAATCAAGTCCTATCTGCGCACAGCAGGGCAGCCGTGGGCGGATGCGTATGGTGTATTCACTCGATGTTATCATGCATTGCGCTGTCAGTGGTATTTTGATAAAAGAATTTGAACAACATATAAGAAGCGTATAAATTATTAAACAGTAAAACATTAACATTTAAGAAGTAAAGTTACATTAAGTACTACTGCTGTGCCTTCGGGTATACCTCATTTTTTGTTTGCCCATTACATGCTTAAATGTATACATTTTTTGGTGCACCTACCCGAGAACACGCGACATATAACCGAGCGTGGGAGAAGCATGGATTTTAAACACGCGTTGAGTTGATGTGCTGGTCTCCCTCGTGAAATAACTGGTAATGTTTGACTAAAATCTACAGCGAGTAAAACGACATTAGCTCCTATTTTTTTTTTACGATCTCTGAGATGTTGCTTTTTTCGGTTCAAGGCTTCATAAGCTCTTTTATGTTGTATGGTGTACTTATCCCAAACCATCATCTTTGAATGTTGCAACACTTTCGCCTTGTATGTAGATCGGGGTAATTACATTCATTGCATTCCTAGTCTGAATCACAATGTGATTGTATGGGTGGTTACCTGGCACTGTAGGGTTGCCACCCGTCCTTTAAAATACGGAATCGTGCCGCGTTTGAGAATGAAATTGCGCGTCCCGTTTTGAATCAATACTGGACGGGATTTATCCCCTATTTTTTTTATAATTTTTTTTTTAAAGCAGCGTCTCATGCAAATCATCCCACACGCATTTTATGAAGATGCCTCCTTTCCTACTTTTGATTGGGTAATACTTGATGTCATCGTTAGTTTGATTGGTGTTTTTAACTGTCCAGTGAGTAGGGCGTGTCTTTCAACCGTAAGCAGATTTTTTGCAGTGGTATCACTGACCTCGACGACGGCGACGTTATACGTCAAAAATAAATTACGATAAATGACGATTTTAGCGATACTTTATTACGACGGCGGCTACATAGACACGATCAAATAAAAACAAAAAAATCAAATAATCATTCTACATTTTCAAAACGTCGAAAAAACGACGGAATGAAAAAAAGGCCCACCCGACGACCCACCCATTCCATTTTTATATATATAGATATGACAGCAACACTCATAACAATGACAACACAATTACATATACAGTATATATATGTGGATATGTATATATATATATATATATATATGTGGATATGTATATATATATATATATATATATATATATATATATATATATATTTTGAAGGACAGCCGGGTCCCATGCCCGGCAGGGACGCCCCTACTGCATCCATTCCGGGGGAGCCAGCATGGGCAGCTCAGTACCTCCCCCGGGACGCTTGGTGGCAGCCTCCCTGGTGGACGATGATTCCCCAACCTGGCGCAAGGCTCCATGGGACATGGAGTCCTCCAGAGCCTGGTTGGGGGCTTGGATGGCCGCCAGGGGGAGCTGCGTGGACTTACCAGCCCGGCTGGTCAATTCCTCAGCCCCACCCGGAAATGCAATTAGGCCCAGGTGACCAAGCACCTGGACTACATCCGGGTGGGGTATAAAAAGGCCAGCCACCACCACTCGAGCGAGCCAGAGTCGGGAGGAGGAGGACTAAGCCTGAGGAGGAGTGGTGGTGCTGAGGTGAAAAGAAGTGTGGTTTGTGTGCAATTTAAGTACTTGTGGGACTGTGTTAGGCCCGTGGGACACGGGGAAGGCGTGCCCCACGGCTGAAGAGAAATAAAAAGTCTTTTATTTAAGTACATGCCTCTGCCTGAGTCTGTGCCGGGTCGGGCGCTATATAGCGCCTTTTACAATATATATATATATATATATATATATATATATGTGTGTAAATGTATGTATGTATGTATGTATGTCTAGATAGATATATATATATATATGTAGATATGTATATACAGTATATGTGTATATATATATGTAGATATGTGTATATATGTAGATATGTAAATACAGTATATATGTAGATATGTAAATATTTATGTATATATGTATCTGCGTGTGTGTATATATATATATATATATATATATATATATATATATATATGTATGTGTAAGTATGTGTATATGTATATATGTATATGTGTGTATATATATGTTGATATGTGTATATATATATGTATATATATGTGGATGTGTATATGTATATATATATATGTATATATATGTGGATGTGTATATGTATATATATATGTATATATACGTAGATATGTGTATATGTAGATATGTATATATGTATATGTATATTTATGTTTAT
This sequence comes from Erpetoichthys calabaricus, assembly GCF_900747795.2. Classification (NCBI taxonomy): domain Eukaryota; kingdom Metazoa; phylum Chordata; class Cladistia; order Polypteriformes; family Polypteridae; genus Erpetoichthys; species Erpetoichthys calabaricus. Next base: position 53,504,549 of record NC_041407.2, read on the forward strand.
GTGTGTGTATATTATATATATATAAGACAGCAACACTCATAACAATAACAACACAATTACATTGACAATCATGTTACGTTATTTTTAAAATGTTTCCTTTTCTTTTTCATAAACTCTTTAACACACTACTTCTCCGCTGCGAAGCGCGGGTATTTTACTAGTATATATATATATGGTTGAAATAGTTTTACTGTCAAATAATGCAAAGAATACGCAACACGTGTTTCGCCCTAATTCTGGGCTCATCAGGCGTACACACTCATTGCACCCCCCTCTTGGGGAACCGAACCTCGGATGTCAGCTCCAAAGGCGAAGCCTCTAACGTTGCGCCACAGCGTGTGGTTCGCTCATTTGACAGCATGTAGATCGGGGTAATTACATTCATGGCATTCGTAGTCTGAATCACAATCTGTAAAACAGGTAGCCTTCTTCAACATTAAACAGCTGTTACGGAAAGCCGATATCAAATACAGCCTCTTGTATCCCGCAAAACTGAAAGTGGAAGTTCATGGCCAATTTTACATATTTTCAAGCAAGGAGGAAGCTGAAAAGGAATTAAAGAAGCTGTTCCCGACACTCTTTTGAAGGACAATAAGGAGCTGTATCCTGTCATGGCATGGCAAGGAGCTATCACCTGCTGTCTGATCCACTTGTAAGGATATGTGTATTATAATCATACATCCTTATCTTTACTTGGACGCTATATGTTTATGTTTTTTCAGTAAGCTTTATGTTTTAATTATAGTTATAGACGTGAGTGTGTGGAAGTAATTGTTTTGCTTTGGACGTGCTCTGTCTCTCGGTATGTCAGAGGACTGGGACATTGTGAAGTGGGGTCTAGCCTCATGTGGGGAGGCAAAATGGGGGGGTGGGGGATAAGGGGGGGGGAGAGAAGGAGAGCAGGCTATATCTAATCTATCTTTTTAATCCTTATAATTATAACCATCAACGCAACAATAGGCTGTATGGCAATAACTTGTGGGAAAATTGGAAATTAACTCTTTTAGGGATAATTTTTTGTTTCTTTTCTCCCAGGGCTGAATATTTTTCCAAAAACTTTTTTTAAAAAAAGAACACAAAACAATTGTTTAACATATCAAATCAACAAAAAATATTTATTTTTGACTAATATAACTGTTTTGCACTTTGTATGAGCCTGCATACTATATAATGTAACATATTATTATTTCACATACTGTACATGTTACAAAGCAAAGTCCTGCAAAGTATGATATCGCTCAAAGCAGCCAATTGCATGCATTGCCACGTTGCACTGCTTACAATATGTGTTGCATTGGTGCCTCTTTTTCAGTTGTCTGTTGCTGCACACAACACAGTCAGGCTTGTACTTTTTGTCCTCATATGTGGCAGGAAAGTGGCGCTCAGTCAGCCTGTCTGGCACTGCTCTTTGTGCTGGCCTTCCTCGCTTTGCCAAAGGCACTCCAACATATTCTGCCAGCAAGCTGTCAACCACCTTTTTGTGGAAATCTGCCACAGTCATAGTGCTGTCACTGTTTGCCTGCTTGAATAGTAGATATCTATTTGTGAGTGCAATCTCATGCATGCGATGGTACACAGTGTGGTACCACTTGGTGGACTTATGGCCGTAAGCATATGACCCCAGCATCTGATCCAGTTGATCAACTCCAGCCATCTTACAACTGTATTCCTCTAGTGCAACGGGCTTGTCCAGCTTCCTACCTTCTGGGTTTCCCTTTTAACGAATTACTTTCTCACATAAGTTGTTGGTGTGAACTGTAGTAAGACAAGTCACCCGTTTGACATCATGCCATGCCAATACCACCAAGTTATCCGCCCGCATGAAAACAGGATTGTCACCTCTTTTCATCTTCAGCCTTTCTGGCTTCAATTGTAAAGGCATGTGTCTCCTGTTCACCCTCACTGTGCCACAAGCTCCAATTCCCCTGTTCTGTAGCTCCATGAACAATTCGGGTGATGTATAAAAATTGTCCATGTACACAACATGTCCCAAATGTTCATAACCCTGAAGCAGCTCCAGCACAACCTGACTTGTCAAAGGACAGTTTTCTCTTTGAAAAGAATGCTTTCCAGTATAAGTAATTACTTTCAGGCAGAAACTAGTGTTTGCTTCTGCCAGTACAAAATCCTTTATGCCATACTTGGTGGGCTTGTCTGGCATATATTGTCGGAAAAAAAGCTGTCCCTTATATTTTGTCATTGATTCATCCACAGACAAATCACGGCCAGGCTGATAAAATTGTTTATATGTTGGCTCCACTATGTCAAGCAGGGGCTGCACTTTACACATGGGGTTATAGCCTGGCTCACCCCTTGGGATTTGCTTCTGGTTATCACAAAAGTGAATGACGCTTTGCAGCAGCACGTATCTATCACGCGGCATAACCTGTCCAAAGCCACCAGGTGACAAAGTACGTTTGGACCAATGCTCCCTGAAATTATATCGCCAGTCCAGTCCCATCTCTATCTGCACTGCCACAAAGCCCTTCATCTCGTCTTTAGTTGTGGGTTTCCACTTCGAAAAACGAGAATGCGGAGCAAGTGCATCCCGCGATTCAAAAAATTGCTCTGCATACCCGTTTGTCTCGTCAGATATCAGCTGAAAAACTGCCTCAGGAAAAAACAGATTGAAATAGTCCAATATATCGGCTTGTAATCCGTTGTGTCCAGCAGCAAGCCGTGCCTTCTTGTGAAGTCCGGTAGCCAGTTCGGCTCCCATGGATCAATTTCTGGGTATTCCTACCATGCGAACCTTGCCGTAGCTGATGCCGGCTCCTCAATCTCTTCTTCGATCTCCTGATCACTGTCAATGAAATCTGACTCTGAAAAATCAGAGTCCAACTCCGCGATAATGCACAAAATGTCATCTGCCGAGTATTTTCTTTTCTGCGCTCGCTTCGCTCCCTCGTGAGATGCCGATGCCATCTTGCCTTTGTTTCTATTTGTTTACATATCGCAACTCACGCACACTTAAGGATCAGTTGCTGAGTCAACGAGTCAAACATTCCTCCAAGCAGAGAGGGAATGCCTGTGACGTGACAGTGAGTTTTGTCGCCATTAACAGCTGATTGTCGCCCTCAACCCCTCTTGTCGACAAAAGTCGACATCCGCCCTAAAAGAGTTAAGATTAAAACTGGCTCACTACCAGTTAAGACTATAAAACGACATTAAAAAAATCAGAATCAACGTCTCCATGATGGGACAGTTAATTTTGTGAGCTGGAATGTTAAAGGCCTGAATCACGAATTAAAGAGAAAGAAAGTATGCTCTCACCTAACAGGCTTAAACGTTAAAATAGTATTTTAACAGGAGACCCACTTACTAAGCAAGGATCAATTCCGGCTACAAAAAGACTGGACTGGCCAAATGTTCCAGTCTAGCTTTACAAAGAAAACTAGAGGTGTGGGAATTCTCATACATAGAACAGTCCCATTTGTAGCATCAGATGTAGTATCGGATCCTGAAGGGAGATATATGATGGTCATGGGCAACTTATTTAACTGTAAAATGATTTTGATAAATGTTTATGCACCCAATGTTGATGATAAGGAATTAATGCAAAATCTATTTGCATCCATTCCCAATATGAACACTCCTAAAATTATAAAGGCTGGGAACTTTAATTGTGTTTTAAATCCACTCTTAGATAGGACTCCTGCCACAGGGGGGACAACATCTAACACTGCAAAGACAATTACACAGTTTGTAACCGACCACAACTTATCAGACCCCTGGAGGTTTCTAAACCCAAACTCAAGAACATATTTGTTCTACTCACCAGTGCATCATAGCTACTCAAGAATCACTTATTTCTTTATAGATAATAATTTCCTGCCAATGATTAAATCTTGTAAATACGACACAATTGTTGTCTCCGACCATGCACCTCTAGTTTTGGAGCTAAAATCATTATGCCCCCCACACTCACCTTGCAGATGGCGCCTTAACCCACTTATATTAGCAGACGAGAATTTATATCCAAACAAATTAGCTTCTTCTTTGGGACAAACACACCCTCAGAGGTCTCTGCAGGAACACTCTGGGAAACTCTAAAGGCCTTCTTAAGAGGACAGCTTATTTCATATCTTTCCCACAGAAATAAATTAGAAACCAAGAAAGTGTCAGAGCTAAAAAGCGAAATTACTAGAAGAGATAAAAAACAAGCCAGGCGTCCAAGTGAGGCTCTTCATAGGAAAAGGCAGGATCTGCATACATCTTGACAACTAAAGAAACTAAACAACTTATTTATAAATCAAGACATCATTACTATGAACACGGAGAGAAAGCTAATAAGCTTTTAGCTCAACAAATCCATATGCAAGAAGTTCGCAATGCAATCCCAGTAATCACCAACACTAATGGAGATGAAATCATTGAGCATAAAAATATAATGCACACATTTAGAGACTACTATAAAACCTTATATTCTACTGATTTTAAAGAAGACAACACACAATCTAATGTATTTCTGGATATATTACAGATACCACAAATAGATACTTTTAGTGCTGAGGAACTGGATAAACCTCTGACCCTATCAGAATTACAAGATGCTATAAAGTCACTTTAATGCGGGAAATCAGCAGGCCCTGATGGCTACCCTATAGAATTTTATAAGAAATTCTCCACTCAGCTAGCTCCCCTCTTATTGGTAACATTTACAGAAGCTAGAGATGATCAAATTCTACCTCAAACTTTTCGTCAAGTATTAATCACTGTCTTTCCTAAACAAAATAAGGACTTGTTACACTGTGCATCATACAGACCAATTTCACTTCTGAATAATGATGTTAAGGTACTCTCAAAAATTATAGCTAGAAGGATGGAGAAAGTGCTGCCTTCGGTAATATCAGAGGATCAAACTGGATTTATTAAGGGCCAACACTTATCTTCCAATCTTCAACGCCTGTTTAATGTAATATATTCACCAGCAAAGTCAAACACCCCAGAGATATTATTATCATTGGATGCAGAAAAAGCATTTGATATGATTGAATGGAATTACCTTTTCACTGCATTGGAGAAATTTAGGTTTGGCCCAAATATTTGTGCATGGATCAAACTACTGTACACCAGTCCAGAAGCTTCAGTCTGTATTAACAACATTTATTCAGACTACTTTAAATTAGAACGTGGCACCAGACAAGGATGTCCCTTGTCACCACTGCTGTTTGCAATTGCCATTGAACCACTGGGGGTCCACTGTCGAAATTCTTATCAGTTAAAGGGGATCATCTGAGAAGGACTGGAACAGAAAATTTCTCTACATGCAGATGATATGGTTTTATATATATCAGACCCGGAAAACACTGTGCCTGCAGTTTTAACAGCACTTTCAGATTTTCAAATGATCTCTGGTCTCAGAATTAATTTGAATAAAAGTATATTCTTTCCAGTGAATTCACAAGCAGCATATAATATCAGATTGGACACCCTACCTTTTACCATAGCAGATCAGTTTAAATACCTAGGGGTAAATATCACAAGTAAACATAAAGCTCTTTATCAACATTTCGCCGTCTGTATGGGAAAAATTAAGCAAGACTTGCATAGATGGTCAACCCTTCATCTCACTCTAGCCGGATGAATTAACATTGTTAAGATGAATATCCTTCCTAAGCTTCTTTTTTATTTCAAAACATCCCAATATATATCAATAAATCATTTTTTAAGCAATTAGATTCAACCATAACCTCATTTGTTTGGAACTCAAAACATTCACGTATCCCAAGAGCGACCCTACAAAGACATCAGGTAGAAGGTGGCATGGTTCTACCTAATTTTCAGTTTTATTACTGGGCAGCAAACATACAAGGCATAAAAACCTGGACACAAATAAATGAACATACACAGGCTTGGTCCGCAATAGAAGTAAAATCCTGCAGCACTTCTTTATATTCCCTGCTCTGCGCTCCAATAAATGCAAGTTATCGCAAATATACTAATAACCCAATTGTGCTTCTCTCACTCAGAACATGGAACCAATTTAGAAAGCAATTTAAGATGGAAAATCTTCTTTGTGGCACCCCTGCAAGAGAACCACCTCTTTCAACCCTCACAAACATATCTAGTTTTTAATATCTGGAAAAGATTTGGGATTAAATTGCTCAGAGATCTTTATATAGACAATATCTTTACATCCTTTGAACAATTACATTCCAAATTTAACCTTCCAGCTATACATTTCTTTCACTATCTTCAAATTAGACACTTTGTCAAACAGAACCTGCCTGATTTTCCTCATCTCGTACCCTCCACCATGCTGGAAAAAATACTGCTGAACTTCGAGGACTTAGACACCATTTCTGCAATATATAAAGTTTTATTAGAGTCCCTTCCTTTCAAAGATCCAAGAGGACAACGGGAAAAAGATCTCTTAATTAATATATCAGAAAAGGAGTGGAAGGTAGCAATGCAGAGAATTCACTCGAGCTCCATATGCGCAAAGCATAGAATTATTCAACTCAAAATTATATATCGAGCTCATCTGTCTTGCTTAAAACTGTCCAAAATGTTTCCAGGGCAAGATCCAACCTGCGAATGCTGCAACCAAGCTCCTGCCTCACTGGGTCACATGTTTTGGGCATGCACCAAATTAACAACATTTTGGAGCAAAATGTTTAAGTGCCTTTCAGACAGCCTTGGTGTCACAATCCCTCTTAACCCATTAATAGCTGTGTTTGGGGTTCTTCCAGACGGATTTGAAATGGATAAGGACAAGCAAACTGTGATTGCATTCACTACACTTTTGGCACACAGACTGATTCTGTTAAATTGGAAGAATCCTAACTCTCCTCTAATAAGTCAGTGGGAAACCAATGTTTTATATTATTTGAAATTGGAAAAAATCAAATTCTCAGTTAGGGGATCTGTACAGAATTTTTTCAAAACCTGGCAGGATCAATAATATTTTAGAACAAGAAGAAGTAATTATTTCCGCATTTCTTTTCCTTCTCCATTTATCTTTTTTTTGCCCTATTAAACTCAATAATTTAGGCATGTTTACAAGCCTTAAGTTTTACTCCTTTGGCCATGCTCTCCTTCTCAGGGGTGGGGTTTGATTTGTTTTCAATCCTATTTTTTGTAAAAATTGATCTATATTAATCAATGTAAATTAATAAAAAAAAGAAAGAAATCATTTTACTGTCAAATAAAGTCGCTCATTTGAAAGCATGTAGATCTGGGTAATTACACTCATGGTATTCGTAGTCTGAATCACAATCTGATTGTATGGGTGGTTACCTACCAGGTAACGCTTGTGGTTGGTCAGCACGTTGGCTAACATCCGCCACTGTGCCCTCTTTCGGTTGCGAGAAGCAGATCATAGAATGGTTGAAATAGTTTTACTGTCAAATAATGCAAAGAATATGCGACACGTGTTTCGTCCTAATTCTGGGCTCATCAGGCGTAGGTGCAGTGAGTGTGTATGCCTGATGAGCCCAGAATTAAATTGTGGCAGAAATGAGAATATTGAGATCCATGTGTGGAGTTACAAAAAAGGACAGAAAAAGAAAACAGACAATCAGAGGTACAACAAAAGGAGTACGGATGTCTAAGAAAGTACTGGAAAGTAGGTTGAAGTTGTATGACATGTAATGAGGGGAGAAAAGGAATATGTGGGTAAAAGAGTCAGCTTCTGGTACACATAAATGTGTTAGGAAGTCAATAAAAGTGGCTGGAAGGATTAAAACTGGAAGGATTATGGACTGCAGAAAGATTCAGAGGAGTTCTGAGGAGTATACAGAGGCAGGGAGTCGAAAAGAGAGAGAGGAGTGTAGTTTGTTAAGTGCCTCCTTTTGGTGAAGTCTCCCTTGGCCATAACAACAGAGCCAGGGCTGTTAAAGAACATAAATAGCTTGATGTGTCCCTTTATTTATAGAAAAAAAAAATTTTCACAATTATTCTGGACTGATATTTTTTTTTTATATAAAGTACATTTTACACTACATCTAACAATCTCCATTAACTGAAATTCAGCCCCACACAAATATAAGTGAACTTTGAATCCCAGGAGACGTCTTGCATGCTGGAATTCCCTCACTCAGTGTGGCATGATAGTAGGTGCTGAAAGCCTTTTCCCCTCCTTGATAAACTGCAGAGAGTTTTTACACAGTAGGAAACTAAGTTCTCCCTCGTCTTTCCCACAGTGTAAATCCCTTATTTGGAATACGTGATAAGTCAATGTGAGACATTTTCAAAATATTTGCTGCTGCTTTATGTGTAATTTATACTCAGTGAAGCTGCCCCCACCTTCAAAAACTGCACACACGATAAGAGCTTTCTTATTGCATTTTTAAGTGGTCTACACAGTTATAAATACACAAAATTCAACCAAAAGTTTTTATTGGCTATGTTACAGACTTCTAAAAAACAATATGCATTATTTTCTTAGAACAATAAAAATTGGGAAGGAGGCAGCCATCTGTAACTGTATACACTTCTGAAATATGAGTTTTCTGTTTTAGTTCTTTACTTCCAGGTGGTCTGTTGTGGGATTTTATGAACTGCACTTAACCACCATGCCCTTTTGGAAAATGTTTTTAAAAATCGTAGTCTTCCTTTTTTGGATAAAAAAGTTTAAATTTAATAAAAGGAGCGAAATAAAGAAGATTTATCAGATAATAAGAAAACTGCACAAATAATGAAAGTATGGACATTTTCTTAGACGAGGCTCTGTGCCTTTTTGTACTTCACTTTCTTTGAAGCAAAGCAAAAACTAACATAAAGAATGGGACATAAAAGGAAGCAATTACTGTAATTCTACTCCCTTTGCTCCCTATCTTCTTGCAGGTTGAGGTTTCATGTCTTTTTCCCAAGAACTCCTTTTAACCAAACACTTGTTTACTGGTGCTAAGCAATGACAGTTAATCCATAGTTAATTAAAATCTTGAAACATTTCACCTCTAATATTTAAGGATCCTCTTAGCACTGCAATAGGGATATTCCATATTCCCAACTTACTTCTCTCTAGTTATCTCTTCTTATTTAGTTTTCTCATGGCATTGACCTTTTTGACTGTAATGCCTCCATTATGACGTTTTTGTTGTGTCTTTGTTTGGATTTTGCCAGTCACATTCCTTGACCTTTTGCCTGGTTTGAAATACTAGAACATTCTCACCTATTCTTTTGTGTCCATCTTCTGTTAAAATATTTAACTTACCATGTTCTAACCATATTTCATCATACTTCAGCAATCACTTCTGTAAATTTAAATTCTAAAATGTCATCAGTTTTGATCACCTAAAGGTAAGGGCCCATGCAGGATTAAAGTCCCATCCATCTATATTTTAACTTTAGTTACCAGTTCTGGATTATGGGTTTTCTTTGCCAGTTGCACCAGCACTTAGTGCAGGGTGCCTGCAAATCCAAGACATGATACACACAGGTTACATGCCCACATTCATAAAGTGCCATGTAGAGTATCTATAAAACGTATTTACCCCTTTGGATGTTTATTTTTATTTAAACAATATTGAATCCAAGTGGATGTAATTTGATTTTTTTGATGTTGATAAACAGAAAAAAGATTGTGTAATGTCAAAATAAAAGATATCTCTGCCAAGTGGTCTAAATTAATTAGAAATGCAAAACAGAAAAAAATAATTGATTGTATAAATATTCACTCCCTTTAATATGATACATCTAGATCTTCACGGCTGCAGCCAGCTGGTTTTAGAAGTCACATAATTAGTTCAGTGGAGATCATCTGTCTGGAGTAATGGAGTTTTAGTTGATTGTAATATAAATGCTCTGGAAGTGAACTTGCGCTAAGTCAGTATGGTAGCTTCACCTACACAATAAAGACAAAAGAACACTCTAAGCAACACCATGAACAGATGATTGAAAAGCACAAGTTGGGATGGAGACAAGAAAATAGCTAATTGAATAAATACCCCTTGGAGTCCAGTTAAATTATCAATCATAAAAGAATGGAAAGAGTATGGCACAGCTAGAGCAATTGTCATGCACAAAAACTAAGCAATCATGCATGAAGAAGACTAGTGAGGGAGGCCATGAAGAGACCTTTAATAACTTCTGAAAGAGCTAAAAGCTACACTGGCTGACACTGGAGAGACTGTGCAAACAACAGCTGTTTCCCAGGTGCTTCACCAGTTATAGCTTTATGGTAGAGTGGCAAAGAGAAAGCCGTTGTTTAAAAAACACACCTGACATCCTAGCTAGAGTTTGTCTGAAGGGACATGTGAAGTTCTAAAGTCAGTCGGAAGAAGATTCCATGGTCTGATGAAACCAAAACTGAGCTTTTTGGCCATCTGAGAACACTCTTTGGTTTGGCATAAACCGAAAATTCCAAATTATCAAAAACACACCATCCCCTCAATGAATTGTGCTTTGGGATTACTTCTTTACAACAGGTAGTGAAAGGCTTGAGAGGGGAGAGGATAAAATTAATGCATCAAAATGCAAACAACTACTAGAGGAAAACCTGATGCAGTTTGCAAGAAACATGTGCCTTGGAAGAAGATTTGTTTTCCAGCAAGACAACAACCCCAAGGATAAAGCCAAAGCTATAGAGGAATGGCTTAAAATCAACAGTGTTAATGTCCTGGATAGGCCAACTTCACGTCCACATCTCAATCCAATCAAGATTTTGTAACTGTATCACAAGCGACCTACGGGAGTACGGTAGTAGCTTGTGACCGACCAAGACCAGGAGTTGACGCCAGCAGAGTCAAAACAAAAGAATTACAGCAGGAAGAAAAAAGTAAAACAGCTGTTTATTATATCAATCCTTTGGCAAGTAAAGTTCTGGGGCAGGAATATATAAAGTGTCCATACTCACACACAAAAATCTTACAAAGGAAAACAAAATAAATAAATAAAATAACCCATAAACTTCAGCAAAACACATGTTGCCAAAAAAAAAAATGATAGTGAAAAAAAAAAACCAAAATAATCAAAATATGGCTTTATCTTCAAAGGCAACTTTCCCTTTCTAGGAAAAAAAAACTGCCCGACCATTAACTAACAAATAAGGCTCTGAAGCAGTCTGAAATATTTGAGCTCCTCCAACTTCCAAAAAATCAGGAGCCTGAACTGACTAATAGGAGACTGTTATTCTCCCCACAAACAGCCTATGTACACCTCTGTAATCCTCAGTCAGTTCAACGACCCCCCTAGCGGCCAATGTCCCACACCTTATAAAGCCGCTATCATTTCTTTCTCGGAGCCCACTGCTGTAGGACGACACTAACCGTATTCTGTTTCAGGGGGGAAAATTACCCAAATGCTTCACAACCAAACTAAACCTAACCCTTCTCAACAGAAACAATAACAACAAACCAATAGTGATTTCTCTACATCTGTGATCTCAGAAATAACAAACTCAAAAAAAGTTAAACCAAAAAAACTCAATGACTTTAAAAAAACCTTCCCCTGCCCATTGAACCAAGAAACAAAGTTCTCCACCTGACTCCTATACTCTGTTTCATCCCCCTTATCAATACACCCCTTAAGTTCAGAATCATCTGTAAATTTCTGCAAGTAACATGCACTGGTGTTATTTTTATATTCTAATGAGAACAGAGTGAAGAGAAAACGAGACAGGACTGTTCTTTGTGGTGACCCAGTGTTGCTCACATCCTTAAGTCCTTACAAACTGCGGCCTGCCCGACAGATAGCCCATTTTCCAGGACACCTCAGACTCATTCACCTGCATACCTCTGACCTTACCCCTTAGCAGTGTCACATGCATGCACATTGGGGACAGCTGAAAGGCTCTAGTGACTGTAATTATACCACCACACTAGGAGTTGGCACTTTCTTTAAACGCCTTTCTCTCTTTCTCCCTCTGCAGACTGGATGATTGATAGCTATGACATCACTGACATCACTTCTGGTGTCCGTCCACCTGGACCCACTTCATTCTGTCCAGAAGGCTGAAAAACAGAAACTCCACCATCTTAGCTAGTTCCATTTTGAACTTGTGTCTCAAAAGACCATTCTTGTTATTTTCATTTTGTTTGCAAACTAAGTATACAGGGTCTTTTCCTGTTGTTGTGTCTTACAACATGGATGGCTGGATGGTATTGAAGGTGCTGGAGAAATCAAAAAACATAATTCTCACAATGCCACCAGTTTTGTCCAGGTGAGAATAAACCTTGTGGAGCAGGTAGATAACTTCATCGTCCACTCCAAACTTTGTCCAATAGTCAATCTGCAGTGATTCCAGGTGCTCAACCACAAGAGGGCTCATACAGTATAGTCCAGGAATAGCCTCTCAGAGATGTTCATGATGTGAGATGTTAGTGCCACTGGTCTGTAGTCATTAGGTGAAGAGGAGCCTGCCTTCTTTGGAGCAGGAACAATGAAGAATGTTTTCCACAGCAGCAGCACTTTCTGGAGCCTTAGGGACAAACTGAGCAAGTGGCAGAAGACACCACAAAGTTGGTCAGCACAATGGAGTGAATACTTACGTGATCAAGTGTTTTGTGTTTAATATTTTTATTAATTTAAATCATTTTGCAGAAAACTTTTTCAATTTGATATTATAGAGTTGTTTTCTAATGATCAGTGTCAAAAATGGCATGTTAAATCTATTGTGTTTCAAGGTTGTATAACAATAAAATGATAAAACATCCAATGGAAGTAAGTACTTTTTACAGGCACTGTCACACCATGGAGTAATGATTTTGAGTTTGCCTGACCTGACATTATGTAGATGTTTCTTTCAGTTATGTGCTTGTCTTTACCTCCTCAGTTTCATAGCAGTAGATGATTTGATTCAGTAAAGAATTTAGACCAAGAGGCTGTGGAAAACCTGTTAATCTCTGTAGATCTGTACAGCCTTAGGCGCTGACTGCAGCATATTATTATCTCTATTGTTTCTACAGCTCTGCATCTTCACTTTACTCCGAAAAGTATTGTGAGGAAATGCCAGAGTGCCGTGGGAGTAGGGAGCCAAATACAAGCATGAGCTGCCAGGATTGCAACAACAAAGCGCAGAGCTTTTTGTGCTCCAGTCTCTGTCTTTGTAAATCTGTTTTCCTGACGAACGTCCAACAGATACTACCTGAATCTGTCATTTTAGCTAACCAACTCTACAAAGAAAGATATAATCCTTTGAACTGGAAAATTGTTCATTTTGTTAGGATGTTCAAATTTCTAGAATATGTAAGATATATGTGTTGCTCAATGTTGTTCAGTAATTTTTTCAGCTTTTTTGATGTTCCTTGCTCTAATGTACTGTGTGTCAACATCTTGTCTGTCAGCACTGTCAGTTGAAAAACGGTTTACATCTACAGGGGTATGGCCATGTAGCAAAAACATTGTGATTAACCAGTACTCATACTACAGACAAATACTGGGAACAGTGATTTGAAATCCAGTTTTGAGTAATGATCTATCAAAGAAAAAAGATGGGGTGCAGATAGATGGTGTTCATCTTGGAGTCTTGTGCTGTTCTGAGAAGAAAGTCCAGGAGATGAAAAAAATAAGGATTAGGTTTGTAGTAAATAAATAAGCAAGAGTCCACACACAAAAGTGGTACTATGGCATCAAAACTAAAAAGGAAAAATTACAACTAGAAGTCAAAAACAAAGAAATTTGAAAAAACAGTAAGTCAACCTAACAACTGGCTGGGATTTTTTTCTCCACACAAAGAAGTTTGTTTAATTGATCCACTAAGGGATGCCCATATGACTGACAACAGCCATTGTTACTATAAACTACAACACTCTGTGTCTAAACACTTAAAAATGTTGTTTAAAATGATAAACAATACTAACAATAGATTTGATTCACAGAAAAGTAATATCATAATAAGCAAAAACAGTATGATCCAAAACTAAGATTCATGACAGTGTTGGAGCGGTGGGTGGTAGTGCTTGGTTCAGTGGCTTATATTTATAAGTGTAGTTCACTTTTATTTCTTTATTTTCAAATTCTCCGCTGTAATACTAGTATTAGAACACACTTCCATATCATTCACTTATAAACACACATACAGCTTCACAGAACTAGACGGAAGCTCTGCACAGCCACTTAAATCATACTATCTATGTTAGTAATGCACTTCAAACAGCTTATTAAGCTTGATGACTAAAAATGAAACAAAAATATCAAAACTAGTAATCATAAATTCTAAAATATTACATCAAACCCAGCCAGCAATGTTACTGACAGCCATAATTTAAAGTATAATTTAAAACAGCAGAATTTAAAAGTGATTTTTCTCATTGGGAGGTATATGCCACTCTCTGTCTAAAGAAGTGTATTTTCTGTACACAATAGCTACTGTAAATATCTGTTTAGCAGGCACATTAGTATAGATGTAAGCGTCTTAATCCCAAGGTATCTATTTGGTCCCATGATGTTTGTGCTGAATAGAACTGGTGAAGTTGGTGATTATAAGTAGAGGGCTGATGTACCGTATGGCTTTCAAGAAGTCTATGCACATCGCTTTATCTGCATAAACTGCTGCTTGAGAAGTTCACCAAGGTTTAAAGTATAAGACAATAAAGAGTTGTTTTTTTTAACATTTTATTAATGTTATTAGAATCAAGCAACAATCCAGACAAGCAAGTCAAGTTTAACAAAACTAGGTTCGAAAAGAATCAACCACAACCCATGAGAAAGAGAGCCGGGCCAGCAGAGCAAAACTTTAAAAATAGTAAAAATATGTAAATAAATAAATGAATATAAATAAACAGAATAAAAAAGAGGGGAGATAATCTGCTTCCTCAATTTAAATGCTTATTCTAAAATATTATTGATTAGATCCTGCCAAATTTTGAAAAAGTTTTGTTCAGATCCTCTAAGTAAAAATTTGATTTCTTCCAATTTTAGATAATACTGTAAATAACATCAGTTAACCACTGACTTAAAAGAGGTGAGTTAGCATTATTCCAGTTGAGCAAGATAAGTGTATGTGCTAATAGTGAAGTAAAGGCAATCACAGTTTGTTTGTCCTTCTCCACTTTAAGCCCACCTGGGAGTCCACCAAACACAGCTATTAGTGGTTTAGGAGGGATTGTGACACCAAGGCTATTTGATAGGTAGTTAAAGATTTTGGTCCAAAATGATGTTAATTTGGTGCACGCCCAACACATGTGGTCCTATGAGGCTAGAACTTGATTGCAGTGTTTGCAGGTTGGATCTTGCCCTGGAAACATATTGGACAATTTTAAAAGAAACAGATGCGCTCGATTTATTATTTTAAGTTGAATAATTGTATGCTTTGTGCATATGGAGCTCGAGTGAATTCTCTGCATTGCTACCTTCCATTCCTTTTCTGAGATGTTGAGTGAGAGATCCTTTTCCAACTGTACTCTGGGATCTTTAAAAGGAATGGACTTTAAAATGTTTTTATATATTACGTAGATGCTGTCTGAGTCCTCAAGACTGATCAATATTTTTTTCAGAATAGAGGTAGGTGGGAGGTGAGGGAAATTGGGAAGATTTTGTTTAACAAAGTTTCTGATTTGGACATAGTGAAAGAATTGTGTTGCTGTAAAGTTACATTTGGAGTGTAATTGTTGATAAGATGCGAAGATGTTGCCTATGTACAGATCTCTAAGTGATTTAATCCCAAATGTTTTCCAGACATTAAAGAGTTTTTAAGAATAAACTGGGATATCTAAATTAAGGCATAAATATATGACTGTCCCATGAAATAAAACACATCTATCAGAAGCATGAAAAAAAACCAAAGCAATGTTCTGTCAAATTAGAAAGTATCAAATTCCCTCTTGGAGGATATATTCAAAACTTCTTTAAAACATGGCAAGAATTCATTAACATTAATTTAAAATAAGTATGCTGGGCCTGTGATTAGAGTATTTTACGCTTTTAGCTGTTTTAGTATATTTAAAAAGTTTGATGAATATTTTTTTGTTTTTGTCTCTCTTCTTTATTTCTTTCTTTTGAATGGGAGTTGAATCTTGTTTTGTTTTTATTTCCCTTGTATTTCTAATTTCTTTTTTTTTTGGTCTGTCATGATTTTGAATTAAAGGGTTGTACCTACTATGTTATTATCGCTTATTTAATTGAGTAGCATGCCAACCAAATGTTCTGTTTTTCAAAAATAAAACATATATCCATCCATCCATTTTCCAACCCGCTGAATCCAAACAGGGTCACGGGGGTCCGCTGGAGCCAATCCCAGCC